>NC_041352.1:26028120-26210620 GCF_004354835.1 Perca flavescens
ATGTTGCTCAAACAAAGCCAGATTATAGTTTGATGTTCTCCCCAGCCTATGATGCTTTACAAAGATAAAACCAGCTCAGCTGGGTTTGTCATGTCTTAGGGGCAACATGCCAACTTCAATCTACTGCAGCCACCTGAGCCCTCGAGGCAAAAATGTGATCTCTGTGAAATAATCTCTGTGAAATAATCTCTGTGAAAACCTCTTTTGTTGTGTTTTGTAAAGAGCACAGTAGACCCAGTAGCACCAGTGCAGCGTGGCTGAGAGGTGTATAGTGTCCCTGGATTAGTTCTGCTGCCCTGCGTCTCCCTTCACAATCACTGAATCTCAGTTAGTCAGCAGCACTGGAGTACTGACAGCTCTCTATGCAGAGAAGGGAGAAAGAAAGAGAAAAAGAAAGACAGGGAGCGAAAGAGTCTCCCCTGACATATTTGATACACTGTATGTTTATTACATGCTGGATTGTCAAGGTATTACTCGTCATTGTTGAGTTATTTGCATGAGGAGGAGACTATAAATAAGTAATGGTTTAAGAAACGCCTTCCAAGGCGCACTCAGGACAAGAGCAACACCGAGCTACTGTCTGACAAAAAAAACAGCTCCACCGTCTTCTAACAATATGTCAGACGGCGAGAAAGTTCAGATGCAGGAGGTCAACAACCGCTTTGCTAGCTACATCGCAAAGGTCCACTGCTTGGAGCAGCAGAAAAGGAAACACCTGGCGGAGCTGGAGAAGCTGCGGGGAAAAGGCACATCCCGGGTTGGAGCTCTGTACGAGAAAAAGATATGGGACCTGAGGGAGGAGGTGGACCAGCTCTGCAAAGAGAAGACCCAGGTGGAAGTTGAGCGGGATAACCTGAAAGAGAAGTAGGAGGCGTGGCGTGATGTCTCTGTTCTCCACTGTGTGATTTTTAAGAAACTCCATACAGATTTTGTTATGTTGTAGACCTATAAATCAGATTTGTTATTATCAGTATGCCTATGTGCATACCCCATTTATTCATAACCTTGTTATATAGACTTAATTACAGGCTATACAACCCAGTCTAACGGCAGTTCGTGAAACGGTCATGTTATTTATTCTATTGATTCGTGTTCACTGGGACGTTTTTTTTGTGGTGGCCAGCACGAAAAGGTAAACTAATGTATTTCAATGGAAAGCATATGTCGTGATCACAGCTAAAATACGGTAGTGAGTAGTGTGAAATGCCGAAAATCCGCATAAGGCAGTTGGTCGGGGTGGTGGATGGGTCAAACAATACAGGACTTTCACCCCGGAGACCGGGGATCGCGTCCCGCATGGCTTTTGTTTCCCTGTATGTTGTTTTCCCCCGCCGTCTCCCGGCGTGTGACGCGCCCTTTCCCAGTTGTTTTTTTCCTAAACCCAACCTGCGCCGTCCCGTTCTTGTTGTCGTGTGTCCCCCAGAGACCGCGGATTGTGTCCCAGGGTGTGACATTTGCTTTTCCCCGTTAATCTTTTCCTAAACACAACCTCCGTATAGATGGTTCCCATTTTGTGCTGGCCACCACGAAAAAAACAAGATAAACGTGTTGTACACGAATCAATAGATAAAAAATAACGTGACAATATCACAAACTGCCGTGAGACCGTGTTGGGCTATACTTCAGTAACTAGTCAAATATATACAGTATATATACCAGCTCTGTGTCTGAGTGAAGTTTATCTTACACTGAAATGTTTTCATGAAGAAGTGGAGCCGGAGCCAGAAAAGGCAAACAAAGCTGGGGAGGCAGACAAAAGGGTCATGTCATGCTTTTAACCCTCCCATTGTCCTCGGGTCAAATCTGACCTGTTTTCAAATAGTTTCTATATCAGAAATTTGGGTTTCTTTCAACCAAATTTACAAAATAAATAATGTGGATGGCTCCCGACAACACTCTTCACAGGTTTTATTCAATTTTATAGCATTTTAATTTATTTTTCTTTGAAAAAGTGACAAAAATGTTGGGAAAAGCTTAAAAAACATGGGGGAAAAACACAAAAATGGCAAAAGGTGCAGAAAAAATTTGTTACAAAAAGTGACAAAAACATTGGTGGAAAAGCAACAAAAGTGTCGAAAAAGACGTCCAAAACGTTGAAAAAAGGTTTACATTTTGACCCGAAGAAACCAAAAAAGTTGCATGGTCCATGGGCAGACGACACGAGGGTTAAGGTGGAAGGCAAGAGTCCCATCAGCAGTTAAAATTAAATGCCTGTTTTTTGTCTCTGTAGGTTGCAGAATAAGAGATCCCTGCTGGAGAAGGCACATCAGGTACATCTCTGCCTCATAATCGTAATAATAATAGGGATGACCTTAGTTTTCAACAGCAGAAGATGCTGATGACTACTGAGCACTGCCCCATCTCTTCTGCTATTCAGCTTTAAAAAAAAAAACATTATCAAGGGATGTAAAACCTCAATTATCTCAATGAGGCTTACTTACCTGATCCATATCTAATTATTGCTCATGAGCTGCAGAGACAGAAATGCACTGTAGAGCAGAATTGACCCTGTCCTGGTACCAATTTGTTACTGTTAAATCAGGCCTGCAATGAGGAGATCTTTTTAAGTCTTACTGGTCACACTGAATGAGCTGGACCAAACAGTATGTACCTGTGACGGAGCGCATGGCTGCCGTCACGGTAGCCATGCGCTACCTAATCTATATCTCAAAGACTGAGTGAAGAGGTTAGCTGTATATGTTTGTTTGACGTGTCTATATGTTCGGTTATTTATACTGGTTTTATATCATCTGTCATTCATCAAATTCCCACATTAATCCCGTAGTTTACCCTCAACAGGACCCAATGTGGTTATCAGAGCGAGAAGAGAAGCCACCATGTGATCCAGTCTCATTCAGAGAGAACATCAGCACATTCAATTCTCACTCATTTGTCAGTGATTGTTCACTATCACTGGGTTTCATTGTGATCAATTAAGTGTTGAGTTGTGGAAAAAGTTTCAAATCAGTGTCACACTAAAAAATAAAAAGAGGTGCATTTGCATGGCTGCAGACTTAAACTTAAATTCTCCAGTGATTTTGTCCTTGCAGTATAGTTGCACCATCACAACCTGGGTCGTATTAAATGATAGGAATAAACTGCCTATATGGTCGCATAGTTTGGAGGACTTGGTGGCAGTGACATTTATCATGTGCCTACAGTTGATTTCTATTGGATGCATGTGTTTGTGACCTTTCCTCGCTACACAATGGGTCATTGTGTGTACGTGGTTGTTGTGTGAGTGGGTCTGTAAAGCATTTTTAAGAGAGCATTTTCTTTCTATGTCAGCAAACATATAATGCATAATTCATGTCACTTTCACAAGTAACCTTATTAAGAGTCAGTGTCACTACACAGGATTTGGACGATTCTAGAATCACATCAGCGACTCTAGGGTGGAAGGTTGAGTCACTCCAGAAAGAAATCATCTTCCTCAAGGATCTGCATGAAAGGGTAAGCTTCCTTTTTTTTTAATACTGGGCCAAATAATTTGAGGTATTTGTTAATCTGGTCAGAGTACCAAACGTAGGGTGGAATGCATCAGTGCAATTATATACAGCTAGGAAACTCATTGAAAAGTATATAAATGAACATTAAAAGGAAAGTCTACATACTCGCAATACTGTCCTCAATGTACTGTATGTCATCTGAGTAAGCTAAAAAGTATTTGTACATGACAGTTCTATTGACTCAATTGCAGGAAATACAGGAGCTGCAGACCCAGCCGCAGCAGTATGTGCAGGTGGACAGGGGGGTGGTTAAACCTGACCTTACAGATGCTCTGAGGGACGTCCGTGAGCAGTATGAGAAATTGGCCTCCAAAAACATTCATGAGTCTGAGGAACGGTACAAATCCAAGGTAAAGATTTTCTACAAGAGAATGTTGCGTAATTTAAAATATGTTCAAGAAATTCAAAAGCAGCAGGATAAATGGACTAAAGCTTGAATATAATCCCACATTCGGCACATTTTAATCTAGTAATGGATCACATGACTACTTGTATTTGAAAACTTTTGGCCCAATCCCAAAGTCCGGACTCACAGACTCACGGACTTTGGTGCGCGTTCTCGCAAAATTCGTAAGAGCTCAGGGTTGTCCCAATGTCGAATTTCAAAGGGCGTGAGGGTTTGAGTACACACTTACCGAGCCCTTTCCGTGAGTCTGCATCGATGCAGACTTCACCAAAGGGAATTACCCACAGTTCAAAGCGTTGTGACGTTTACCGCGGAGACCGTATGGAAATCCGGAAATTACAAAGGTAAACAACAGCACGACACACGGCCACGGAACAGACCAACCTGGTGTCCAGCTTGTAAAACAAGAGTTTGGAATCAGGCAGCCGTCTCCTGGGCCTTGGCCGTGTGGAAAGCAACAAACTTAAAATGAAGATTCTCAAACCGTGTCAGCAACATCTTTGTTATTAAACGTCGCCAAGGTAACATGTGATCTCGTGAAGTGCTGTCCCAATCCCATTTATACCTATCTGAGCCCATGTGGCCTCACACACTCGCTCACTTAGCACCTGAGATCAGTTAAGTCTGTGAGTCTTTAGTCCTTAGTCCTCAGGGCTCACTTTGGGATTGGGCCATTTACTCCTAGTGATAAACCCACCTGACTCTGCAGATCCCCTTAATTCCACAAAGCATTTTAGTGTCTTTCAGCTCTTTGATTTGGTGTTCTGACCCCCAACTGTACTGTTTTGGATCATTTTTCATGGCCCTCATCAGTGTTGTTTTTGGCTGCAGTAGGCACCACCTGCCCAGCACCAGATGGCTGACCAAGTTAGCAACTAACTGGTGAACTCTGAGGAGCATTTAACAGCTAATGAGACATATATTCCCCCCAGGACTTAGTAGCGACCAAAACAGAGCTAAACTAGAGTGAATATTGGACTTACATTTATCAGGGGGCCAGAAACACAACTCCAAAGAAATGATAATATTTCTCCTCATCTGCTTATATGTAAATGGGTGTTGACTGTTTGCTAACAAGTTCATCATATCAACCTAAAAAGTTATAGTGTCACTGTTGTGTTCACAGCGTGTTTCCACTGCCCCCAATGTGGCCCCAAAAATCAGCTGTTTTTAATTTTTTTCTTAAAAAAGGCATCAAATCATCTGTCAAAAGACTGAAACGAAATGCAGTAAAGTAGAACCTTTCTTTCTTTATGACCATTGAACATTGGATTGTCATGAACAGTGTAACCTCAAAACTGCTTCTCTTGTGGCCACATCTTTCATACATGCTTCACGCTATCTGCCATAGTCACTCTCCCTCAAACTCTGACTCATCATTTATTGAACAGTTGACTCAGTTCTACCCTGTGCTCTCTGTTTGTCACTGGGATCACCAGCTTGATGAACTCACCGAAGCGGCAGATAAGAATAATGAGGCCTTGCGACAGGCCAAGGAAGAGGTGCGACAGGCCAAGGAAGAGGCCAGTGATCATAAGGGCAAAGTTCAGTCACTAACTTCTGAGGTGGATGCCCTTAAAGGAACTGTGAGTAGGCGACATTAGGCTTACAGTGTACTGCACAAGATAATAATGCAAAACCCAAAATTTGTCAGTCCATCTGTAGCTGGAATCAAACAAATGGAGCACAAAAAGTTCAGAAACAGCTGCATGCTTAAATAATGACACAGCAAATGGATACACATCCAGGTCACAAAAGCATAAAAAAATCACCCTTTTATTTTATTTCTATTTGAAAATATTTTCTCTACCTAAATGTAATTTCGATCCCACTTGGTTGCTGTCCCAAAACAAATCCTTGGACGTCCAGATGAAAGAGATGGAGGAGAATTTCTCAGTGGAGAAGAAAACCGTCGGCAGCTTGAAGGAGGAAATTCAGAAAATGAATGCCAAGATGGCCCGTGACCAACAGGAGTACCGGGACCTCCTAAATGTCAAGACGGCCCTGGACATAGAGATTGCCGCCTACAAGAAGCTGCTGGATGGAGAGGTGGACAGGTGAAGGAAGAAGATCTTCAAAATGTCTAGCTGACAGAGATGCTTATTAACATTCATGACGTAAAACAAGGACACAAGTGTTAATTTGTGGACTGTATTTCTCTTTTTCCAGAATCATCACCACCTCGTCAGACTCCTCGGTATAATCCACTTGAAGTTATTTTCAATCAATGAATGATGATAATTTAAGCTCAGACAAGCTTGCTAACCTTTTCTTTTTCCTCTACATCCTTGTTCAGAGCGACGAAGACGAGCCAGCTGATGATGAGTAGCCTTGAGTTCCTTCAGCATGATTAGACTAGAAATAATTTTCATTTAGATGTTGTGTACTAATTGTGGATATATGTGTGTGTCTAAGAGAGGCAAGAAATGGCAGTTTGGTCAAAGGCAGGAAACAGCTGGTAGAGTAGTGTGTGTGTGTGCGTGTGTGTGTGTGTGTGTGTGTGTGTGTGTGTGTGTGTGTGTGTGTGTGTGTGTGTGTGTGTGTGTGTGTGTGTGTGTGTGTGTGTGTCCAGGCGCCCGGTGAAAAGGTCACAGGGAGCAAGAAGAGCCTGACGGAGTACCCGGAGAGGAGGATAAATAGACAGGGCGAGTCAGGGCTCATAATCGTGGAGGCTTCGTGGATCTGAGTCCTGTACTTTGTGTCTAATTGCCAAGGATACTTAGTCTCAGTTTTGAGCCCACATGTGTATTGTAATCTTAAAATACTGTTACTAAAGAGTGTTAACTCCAAATCTATTGTCTCATTGATTTTATTACAGTCCACCAGTTAATAGGATTAACGAATACACTGAAGGGGACGGTTTAGAGAAAGGGTAATTGCAGTCAGAATTCTGAGGGCCTGAGGGCCTAAGGGCCGTTACAGAGTCAACGCGAACAAGCAACGCGAGCGACGCGCTCCCTTTCATAGTCTAAACAGCGGACGCAAGTAGACGGAAGCGTCACGGACGATGCGTGAAATGCAATACACCGCCCACGCAACAGGGGGCAGCAGAGTGCTCCACGGTGTTCGGTCGGCACAGCCAGACCCTCCCGGAGAGTGGCTCTCGTCAGGGAGCAGCTGGCTGGCTGACTTCTTTTTATAAGATGCTGGCGTGGTTCCCCACCAGTACAGTGTACTACGATTGGGTAGCACTGACCAATACATTTAGCAGGTTTTAAAAATATATAAATACATTTGGGTCTCTCTCTCTCTCTCTCTCTCTCTCTCTCTCTCTCTCTCTCCTGCTGTACGCTATTTCAGCCCGATGCGTTGACTCTGTAACGGCCCTAAGGTTCCAGAACCATTAGATCCTCTTCAAGTAATAATGTCTTTGCCAAACAATATTAAGAAAAACATTTCACCTACAAGCAAGCAAACAAACAACACAAAAAGCAAACAGCTTTGAAAAGTGCCTTTTATACGAGTTGAACATGTAAGTAACATGTAAGCCTGTTAGTTGACACAGACTGTATTTTCCTTCCTCCTCCGCTGAAAGTATTCTCTTTTGTCACATTTGTTTAGACCATAATGAAATCTGCAGAAGATAGGAATCCTTAATAAGGTCTAGAAAAATCTTTCTTTGTAACCAAAGTAGAATGTTTTGATCAATACAGTATTTCAATCCAGGAAATCTGTATGCTAAATATGTCACAATAGCCTGTATGCAGCAATAAACCATTAGGACTGTATCTCAATACTGTGCACACAAGGTGTAATACTTTGCTGGTATTTGGTATTTGCTGGTATTGCTGGTAGTATTTTTATGGTGATGAAGTAGAAGTAGTAAAACAATATCTTATATTAATAAAAGGAAAAAAGGTGGAAATATTTTAACAACATTCACATTTGCAAGTAAATAAATTGTGCAACCAGTCTTAAAAATCTTAAATTATTCTTATACTTAGCTGTTATAAGAAGCAAAACTGATTTAGAGACAAAATTGTCCAGATGTATAAACATAATCATCATGATTTTATGTTTTTGAAAGAGAGAACCACTGCACCTCAACCAGCTTACAATACTTCTCACACATGTATCAAATACAATAGCCTACTATAACACAACAATTGGACTGATATTGAGTAATTTTATGTACTGAATTGATGCTTGTGCATTTTGCAGATAATACTGCTGTGCTTTTATTCAAATAAGATTTTGAATGCAGGCCTCTGTAATGGAGATATTTTACACTGTTGCATTGCTACACAAGTTTGACAAAATAACATTTTATCATTACAAAGTTACGGTCCTTTACTCACAGGTCACTTGTTCTAATATAATATGATAATTGATGCTGCCCGATGATACAATCTAATGTTAATGTGTGGAAAATAAGATACTTTATTTGACTGCCATCTGTCGGTGATTACTGTAAATTGAACTACCTTGAGTGGTGGATCATTTACAGCAGACGTTTTTTTCAGAAGTAGCATGATGCTTGATAAAATCACATTTATCCCAGATACATTAAAAACATATTTTTATGATTATCATAAACAATATTAGGCCTCTTTAAGTCAGTGCATGTGTCTTTCTGCCCATTTTAATAATCTGGGATACTTGGCAGTTAATTAATGTTGCATGTTTTCGCCGGTCTGCCCCGTTTGTCGACAGAGCAACTTACTTATGTGACGTGTCTGTCAGAGGAGACACAAACCGAAGGAGACATGCCGACATTCTCCGGTTAAACTCAGTTTTTCTGTTCTTTAATCAATTTGATATCTTTCTGTCGGTGAATTTATCTAAAAATGACAAGCTAATGGGTTGTAAATGACAGACGTGGGGTTTCGCCAAGTTAAAAGAGAATTCCGGCCAATTTTTATGTTAATCTTGATCGCTATAAATATGCGTGTACTTTGGTTTGAAAAAAAACCAACCCAAATCCCAAGGTGCAGGCAACACGGAGTAGCTGCAGCTACGTACAAGCTTCGACTGATTTAAAACGGCAGTTGTCAGGGCAAGTTTTAGAGTGCCTTTGTGCCTCTAAACAGACACAAAATGCAATTAAAATGTCTGTGCAACATGAACAGGGCCCTAACGTGACAACAAGATGCGTTTTCAACTCAGACATTGTTTAAATTCACCTACCCTGGTCCTTGTCTCGATCCTGCCAGTAGCTGCTAGCTGCTAGCTGCTAGCTGCCGTCCAGTGAGTGTGTTCAGCCAGGCAACAATCCACAGAGCGGCGGTGGTCTGGCTATGTCCTCCAGAGAACAGGTCATGTCATGTCTTGAAGTTTATTCCCCCCTAAAAAAAACAGTAGTGCAGTAGTTACAAGATTAAAATAAAAATTGGCTGGAATTTTCCTTTAAACACACATAGATATAAAACATTTAATTTTGTTTTATTGTGTCAAGTTTCAACCGGTTTTGAGTGGCATGAGAGATAAACTCAGAGTAACCAATTCTGACTGAAGCTTTTTAACCTTTTTTTGGTGATGGGCTCGGTGACTTCTGCTCTAACGCGGACAAGAAACACGTTAGCGAAAGTGGGTTCAGAGCCGGAGGAACCTAAATCTAGATGCACCCTAGCGGCAGAAAATGTAATTTGTGTGAATTCCCTGCTACTTGAAAACAAAGAAGCGTTGCTCTAGTTGGTTGTAGCGCTATCCTACTGCGTGCAGACAGAATTTGAAAAACAACCGTTTTTCCCGGCCCTCGGATTGAGCCCTGCCAATGGTGAGTCCCCAGACCCAACATCTGGATGTGGGTCTGGCTTGTCAGTCTAGGAAGACCCGGACAGAAGCTGCCAAACAGGACTGCAGAGTTCAACGCCAGGCGCTGTCCGAGGTGCTGAGCAGACAAGACTCCGGCGGAGCTAAACGCACTTTGATGAAAAAGACTTCTGACGGTCAACAAAGCAATACGTTTAACAGTTACTGAGCTTGTAACGCAAGAAGTTACCCACCTGTTGGTTTAATGTGCATTTGTTGCAAATAAATCATAATATACTGTGCTGTGTGCTTTACACACAATTACATTTCAGCGTTTATATAGTCTCTCTATTCATATTTACATTGGCTCTTTCAGCATTTATACAGTTAGTCTATTCATGCATATTGTGTTATTCCTGATCTACATTACCACCTAGGCACTAACTGTATATTGACTCTTCACTACATTCAGCATTTTATATACTTAGTCTTTATAGTCTTTTCATGCTTATTGTGTTATCACTGACCTACATAATTAACTACACCACAACTTGCACTTAACTGTTTCTTGACTCTTTACTATATCTCAGCAGTGTTATAGACTCTGTATTCATGTATATTGTGTTATTACCTTATCACTTTATGTCTATTTGTGTTATTCAGATTTTTTTCTTTTGAGCTGCTGTAGCACATGAATTTCATGAATTTTATTTTATCTTTCACATATCCACCGACTTATTTACACCTCACTTTGCGCCAGCTTTGTAATGCCTACTTAATCTGCATTTCATGTAGCCTGTTGTACTCTGTATTCCTGTATTGTATTGAATATGAAACTGTATGTTGTCCTGATGCTTATGCTTTTCTTGGCCAGTCGCCGTTGCAAATGAGAACCCGTTCTCAACAGCCTACTTGGTTAGGTAAAGATTAAATAAAAAAATTAAAAACAAGTACATTTACTTAAGTAGGCTACTGTTTTTTGTTGTTTTTAAGTAGGACCTACTTGTACTTTACTTGGATATTTCGTTTTTATGGTATTTTTTACTTCTACTTCTACTACTACTACGAGAAACTATACGTTTGATACTTTTCGTTGCTAATACTTTTACTTATACAATTTTAGTTGCAAGACTTTTTACTTGTAATGGAGTATTTGCATAGTTTTTTGCATCCTTTACTTTTACTCAAATAAATGATTTGAATGCTTCTTCTACCACTAATAACAAATATACATTATTCATAGCAGACATTTTGACTTGTCAGGAAAAAGCACAGGTGAAACTAATAAGATTAACGATCCCTCTTAAACCATTCCAGTGTATAGCTTTTATAAAATGTCAACTGTTCACCAAAAGTAACTCAACGCACATTAACTCAAGAGTTAAGTATGATTGTGAGTTACTTGTACTTAACTTAAACATTTCCTGCTACTTTATTATTCTACTCTGCTACATCTCAGAAGGAAATATTTTTTTATTTGATTTTCATTTGATATCTTTTGCAGATTCTCTGTGAACATCTTGGGTTGATCTGAAGCTAAATGAACAGGTGATGCATTCAGTATAAGAGTATTTTCTGCAAGAGACCATGAACACAATAGCCTAATTTCTTCATAAAAGTGTATTTGTATCTGATCAAATGTTAAAATATAAGAGCTAAATAGTAGCCTCTATTAGTGCAGCTGGTTAGTTAAATTAGGTTTCCGGTTGATGATGCTGTGTGAACTACTTTTTCTTCAGGGAATCTCCCTGAGCTGTTTTTACAGACTGAACATGAGAGGAAACTGTGAGGATGTTTAGAGCCACCTGCTGGCTGACATGAGTTACTGTAAACTGTTGATGCCTTTTTATTTTACAGGATGTCGGAGATTAAGTAACTCTTGTTCACAAAAGTTCCATTTGGTGGCTCCTCTGGATGGATGAATGTATTGGTCGTAACCAAACCCTTATATCAGCCCCCACTTCACATTTTTTAAGAGTAACAAACAAAGTGACGAGGAAAAAAAATTACAAAACAAGAAAGATAAAAATAAATTATACAAAAAACTAAAGAACATATACACTTACCCAGATAACTTTCTACATACATGCATACATACAGTGTGTTTGCATACACGTACCTACATATATACATACACGCCTACATATACCCAAAAGGGTCAGTACTTATAGTACATTGCCACCACTGATTTAAATCATTATCCTACACTCCTCAAGGCTCCACCTGCAAAGAAACTGATGTTATGAAAAGGTGCATGTATAGATTTAGAGCACATGTTTTCCCAAAAGTCTTTACCTTCCATATTGTATTGTATGAGTAATCCTTTTTATTCTTCTTCTGTAATTTGACTCTGGAGGATCAACACTGTCAGCCTGAACTAAACAGTCTACTATAACTGGTGAAGTATCACCATCTACTGGACATTTTATGTATAAGTTCCTAAAGAGCTCATTTATCAAGGAAAATAACAATTATCTGTACAATGCACTGCGGTCCTTGACTTATGATGCTTTAACTTTGACTCTGGCGCCACCATGAAGTTGATATTTGCGTAAAATGTCTGGACAACTATCAGATGGGTTTCCATGATGCAGATATTCAAGTTCCCCAAAAGATACATCCTAATGACTTCAGTGATCCTTCAGAGTTTTCCTCCTCAAGCAAATACAAGCTAATATTCTATCATTTTGGGTTGTTATTGAAATATCTCTTGGACTGTCTCTAACTGTTGGATGGATTACCATTACATTTGGGACACACCTTCATGGTCTTAGTCTTGTTGTCCTCTGTAGGGGACATGAGTTGACTCTCTACACCTAAAAAAATTAAAAAATTAAAATAATATATATTGAAAAACCATTGAAAAGTGCCATAAACATATATATGGCACTTTTTCAATGCTTTTGACACTTTTTAAAAATGATTTTGTCACTTGTTTTAACGCTATCTTTGTACATGATCAATAAACCTAGTTTAAATGACATTATACATGATTTGAGTTAAAACATTATTAATTATTTTGACTAATACTTAAGATCAGAGGATGTTGAGTGGATCACTGACTAAATGTCAAAGTTTAGTCAGGATCCTGTTTTAAAACCATTTAAAAAACCAAATACTAAAAAATTGAATAAAACACCTAAAATGCAATGAAAGTAATCATTGAGTTTGCCTGCGGATTAATGTTGCATGGTTTCTATAAAACGTACATCATGCATCCATGTTATTTTTGGGAAATTCGGTTGATAGAAATCCATATTTATGTTCTAAAAAACTTTGAAAACGGGTGACCCGAGGACAACACAAGGGTTAATTAGGACTGTAAAGGTTTGGGGTATTTTATTGTATGCTATTTTCTCAAATAACAAAAGATTAGAGAATGCATTATACATGAAGATGTATAAGCACATTAGGAACTTATACATTAAATGTCCAGTAGATGGTGGCACTTCACCAGTTATAGTTTACTGTTTGGTTCAGGCTGACAGTGTTGATCCTGTAACTTAATACACAAGTTTGTTTCTGAGTTCTTCTTCTGCTATGGTTCTTTGTTATATCCTGCTCTGTACCTCAGGGATCTCCTTCTTCCACGATGCTGATAACAAGATTGATGAGGTATGTTGCTGACGTTTACAGTAAGCGTATTGTCTTACTTCCGGTGCTTCCGTGTGTCACAGACGAAAGTTTGCTGCTCCAGCAAATGTAGGCTACTCAACTCTGCTTTATTGTCTCATTTTGCAGCTAATTGCCTGGATTGCATTTAAACTACACTCGTTATACTCAAGCACTTATACTTCTCTTCTCTTACAGCGACTACCTCGCTGGTCTCATAATTGTTAAAACGCTGTTTGCTACTTTAGCTTAGCCATTAGCCATGGATAATTCCTCTCCCTCTCCTGCTCTCCCTTGCTCTGTGTGTCAGATGTTTAACTATTCCTCTGCATACATGTAATAAATGTAGTTTATTCGCTGCTCTGGAGGCGAGGCTCAGTGAGTTTGAGGCATGGCTCCGCACTTTTCTTTCTTTTTTTTGGCTTCAAAAAACTTTATTATTCAAGTGCAGATACACATATACATTGAAAACATTAAATGCATACATACAGTACATGAAAAAAGGGGTGCATGAAATTTACATTAAAAAGGTTGTAAGGCATTGTAAATGTTCAGAGTCCGGATGGCTTTCTTAATTGTCAGTCCTTTTAAAGTTTCAAAATATAATTTCATGTCATTTTAAAATCTGTTCTAAATGTTGACTGGTCATTAGACATATTACTACCCTGCAGCAGTCGTACATAACCTATGGGTACAGCATCAAATACTATTCTATATTCTCGTGCAATTATTGGAATATTAAACTTCATTAAGAATTCTGAATTTCTAAGTAATTGACCGTTGTCATTAATCAACTGGGAAATCAATAAAATATTGTTTTGGACCCAATTGGGATAAAATATTGACTTGTTCTTATACTTTACATCTTTATTATTCCATATCAAATGTTTGTATGTTGAAAAATTGTGTTTATAATTAAGAAGCCAACATAAAAGGACCTGTCTATGAAAGTTAGCTAGCTGAAGAGAGATTTCATCAATATCAAAATTGCACTTTAGTAAGAATTCAATACCCACAACTTTTTGAAAAATAAATTTTGGAATCAGATACCACATTTTATCTTTATTTTTTATATAATGTTTAATCCAGTTCACCTTGAACATTATTTTAGATGTATGGAATCAAGAACATTGATTGTATGGATTACATAAATTATTTTTATTTAAATAATGAGGCTTATTTTTCCATATGAAATTGAATAATGTAGAATCTATTTTCTTAATAAAAGGTTTTGGAACATCTAAGACTTTGGCCGGATAAACTACTCTGGATAATCCTTCAGTTTTGGATAAAAGTGTCTGACCTTTGTGTGATAAATAATTCATGAGCCATGTATCACATTTTAAACCTTTAATATTTAAAGCTAATCTTGAAATTTTAGAGAACACATTAAGACAATCAATAACTTTTTTAACCTAAAATTCATCTTTTAAGAAAATAGCTGTATCATCAGCTAGCTGGCAACATTTTATTTCTTTCCCTACAACGTCAATGCCTTGAAAGTTTTCATTGTACAGATGTAGGGCCATTACTTGCATTACCAAGAGAAACAATAACAGGGCTGCAGGATCTCCTTGTTTTATACCACGGGACGTGTTGAATCTATAAGTTGTTCCCCATGGAAGTTTAACTGGACTATTGTAGTCACTATACAAAGTTTGTATTGCTCTTTTGAAGTATTGACCCAAACCAAAAAATCTAACACATCAAATAAAAGACTATGCTTTACAGTATCAAAAGCTTTATGTATGTCTATTAATAAAATGTAAATGTTGTCTGTTATGTAATCCTTGTAGTCAATCAAATCTAAAATCAAACAAATGTAGTTACTGATGTGCCTTCCTTGCATAAATCCAGGCTGGCAGTCATCTATAATTGTGTCTAGACATGCCTTGAGTCTTTGTGCAAAGATGTGAGAGAATCATTTTGTATTATTATTAATTAGGGTTATGGGTCTCCAGTTATCAAGCACACGTTTGTCTTTATTAGGTTTAGGGATCAAGGTAATTATACAATGACACATTTTGCTAACATGTATAGCCTCTCTGAAAACGTAGAGTAAAAATTCATTACCATGGTCTTTATTATCTTTCAGTTTACTAATATTCTTTTTTAATTCATAGAATGATAACGCTTGATCACAGATCTCTTTTTGAGTTTGGTCAATACCTCATGCCTCGTTTGTTATAGAGATGAAAAAATCAGATGTATTTTGCTCGGAATATATATTTTTTTAAATTTTTCCATAAAATTCAAGATTTCAGGGGGATGTTCAGATATCTGCTCTTTAATCTTAAGTTTATTTATATAATTAAGACTGTCATTGTTTTTTTTCCAGACTATGAAAATATTTAGTGTTCCTTTCACCATGTTACATCCATCTCCATCTAAACCTGATAAAAGCACCCCGTACTAAATTCCTCAAATAAAATAGTGTTTCTTTGGTTGTTATTATATCCATATATGTTACCCAGAATGAAAATATCCAATAATTCAGAAACTAAAATTAATCCACCTTTCAAAATCATGAGCAACTGTCTTAAGTACTTTTCCCTTAAAGGCTCCTTTTAGAATAGCTACACCAGCAGAGTTATTATTACCATAAGCCATCTCAACATAGAGAAAATAATTTTTGGGATGAAAATGCCTTAAAGGTCCCATGGCATGAAAATGTCACTTTATGAGGATTTTTTTAACATTAATATGAGTTCCCCCAGCCTGCCTATGGTCCCCAATTGGCTTGAAATGGTGATAGGTGTAAACCGAGCCCTGGGTATCCTGCTCTGCAGAGACTTCAGATACAGTATTAGGGGACCACTAAGGTCTATATAAAAGAGACTTTAGATACAGTATTAGGGGACCACTAAGGTCTATATAAAAGAGACTTTAGATACAGTATTAGGGGACCACTAAGGTCTATATAAAAGAGACTTCAGATACAGTATTAGGGGACCACTAAGGTCTATATAAAAGAGACTTCAGATACAGTATTAGGGGACCACTAAGGTCTATATAAAAGAGACTTCAGATACAGTATTAGGGGACCACTAAGGTCTATATAAAAGAGACTTCAGATACAGTATTAGGGGACCACTAAGGTCTATATAAAAGAGACTTTAGATACAGTATTAGGGGACCACTAAGGTCTATATAAAAGAGACTTTAGATACAGTATAAAAGAGACTTCAGATACAGTATTAGGGGACCACTAAGGTCTATATAAAAGAGACTTCAGATACAGTATTAGGGGACCACTAAGGTCTATATAAAAGAGACTTCAGATACAGTATTAGGGGACCACTAAGGTCTATATAAAAGAGACTTCAGATACAGTATTAGGGGACCACTAAGGTCTATATAAAAGAGACTTCAGATACAGTATTAGGGGACCACTAAGGTCTATATAAAAGAGACTTCAGATACAGTATTAGGGGACCACTAAGGTCTATATAAAAGAGACTTCAGATACAGTATTAGAGGACCACTAAGGTCTATATAAAAGAGACTTCAGATACAGTATTAGAGGACCACTAAGGTCTATATAAAAGAGACTTCAGATACAGTATTAGGGGACCACTAAGGTCTATAGAAAAGCATCCAAAGACCACCATGTCATGGGACCTTTAAAAAGTGGAATCTCAGTATTTCAATTACTTCAGAACACCATTCCCTTTTGTTTTATTTTAGATTAGATCTATGCTTCAGAACTAAGCTTTCAACAAAGCAAAAATGTAACTTTTCATATTTCCCCCCCAGTTGTGTGGAGTTTATTTTCCATCAACTATTACATTCTGATTTCTTTACCATCAACGAAGGCTCTGGCTCCGACAAAGAAAGCTTTTTTCCCCTGCTTGCATGCCTCTTCATTCCGTTGCGCGCTTCCTTGTCTTTTGTGGTCAAGTCTTCTCCAAATTTCAGTTTCATTATCTTGAGGAACTCAGACTCCTTTGCACATTTCCACAGCATTTCTTTCATTGATCGGGATGTAAATCTTGTTATCACTGGCTTAGTTTTACCGCTCTCTCTCCTTCCAATTCTGTGGCTCAAGTCAACATGGAGGCGTAGATCTCCGGCGTTTGGTATGATTGCGCTGCAGATGTCCACAACACACTGCTCCACATCCATATAGCCATTCCATCTGCAGTGGTATCGTTCCATCTCGTTCATCTTATCTTCCATTACTGTTATTCTCTTTTGATCGTCATCACCAACTTGTTTGACCGTTGTAATCTCTTCTTTCGTATCACGTACTTCTTGGAAAAGAAACTGATGTTTTCTTCAGATCCTCAATTGTATCAGTATTCTTCTGTATCAGTATTGCGAGGCAGTCATAACTTTCTTTAAATTTTCAGCCACAAACCTTACAATATTATCTTGCATCTCAGAGAGAGTGGGCTCCGTTGAACCTTTTTTTAGCAGGAGTAGTTGGTCTGGGAGTGGAATTACTTCTGCGTCAGCATTAGTACATGAGTGCATATCTCCCACTTTCACCACTTCCATGATGTCCTCTGTCACGTCTTTGTTTGAGGAGAATGTGAACAACTTGCTTTTTTTTACCTTGGTCTCTTGTTCTTTTATCCCCCATCGTTGAGGTCTTTTTAGTGTTCGTCTTACTTGTCAGTTTTCCGAGTTAAAGCGTAACTCTCGCCAGAATGCAACCTAGGGTCTTTTTGTGAATGTACCCAAGTCAAACTTTAGTTTAAACACATATTCAGGACAGAAGTGTCACTTTTAAGATTGACTGTATTATCGTTTTTCGGTCAAATGGCCTTTTGAATGGGAGTGCTATTGGGCACTTTTATGCTAGCTTTAAAATAGCTATTTTTATATTATATAAAAATCTGACATAAAGTCACATGTTTGCCATTTTAAATCACTGCCATTCAAAATGACACTACATGAGCTGATTGGCCAATATATGTGCCGCCTGGCCAAATACTTCAGTGGTTAATTGTTACTACTTCAACCAGGAAGTAAGCACTATGAAAAGACCACAGGTGAGCGCCGTTTTTTCTGCACATTTTTTCTATAATTTTCTATTTCAGTTTACTGTTTTTTGTGAGCATATTTTTGTTTAGTCCAATGTAACTATATCTGCTGTGCATATGTTGCATTGCCTTGTTTGGTGAAAAATTTAAAAAATTTTACAGCATGTGTGTGTGTGTGTGTTTTCTTGTTTAACTACATTCGTGGGGTCCAAACACCGGGAATACATTATACTTGTGGGGTCCAGACAGATTAGGTTATGGTTAGGGTGAGGGTAAGGGTTAAGGTTAGGCACTTAGTTGTGATGGTTAAGGTTAGGGTAAGGGTTAAGGTTAGGCACTTAGTTGTGATGGTTAAGGTTAGGGTAAGGGTTAAGGTTAGGCACTTAGTTGTGATGGTTAAGGTTAGGGTAAGGGTTAAGGTTAGGCATTTAGTTGTGATGGTTAAGGTTAGGGTAAGGGTTAAGGTTAGGCATTTAGTTGTGATGGTTAAGGTTAGGGTAAGGGTTAAGGTTAGGCATTTAGTTGTGATGGTTAAGGTTAGGGTAAGGGTTAAGGTTAGGCATTTAGTTGTGATGGTTAAGGTTAGGGTAAGGGTTAAGGTTAGGCATTTAGTTGTGATGGTTAAGGTGAGGGTAAGGGTTAAGGTTAGGCACTTAGTTGTGATGGTTAAGGTGAGGGTAAGGGGCTAGGGAATGCATTATGTCAATGACGGGTCCCCACAAAGATAGTGCCACGCACTGTGTGTGTGGGTGTGTGTGTGTGTGTGTGTGTGTGTGTGTGTGTGTGTGTGTGTGTGTGCATGTGAACAATCTGAAGAATTTTCTACAATTTGAACTATTTTAGTTAGGTGGGCCAAAGCATACTAAAGAATAGAGTGCTTTTCATTAAGCCCAACATTGTGTAGTTGGTTAGACGAAAATTTGGTAATATGAATGAAGTGTGTGCCATTTGGTGCAAAAGCTTGATTTTGATAATGCTATATGTAGTTTTGGTTGCAGTGCTTCATGTTGCAGGATATATGAGCTTTTTGCAGTTTGGGTGTGTGGTTTTGTGAATTGTGTTAAGTATTTTGATAAAACCAGCCTAGTTTGCAAAATTGTGTTTTAGCAATTGGAAAAAAAAACTGTAATATGAAACTTCTCTGTTAATATAAATTCATAATCATGTTTCTCATAACATCTGACAATGTTGGAGCAAAGAACTGTTCATTTTCCGCCGGAATTGTCCTTTAATATCTGAGAATAGTAGGCTGCAATGGTTAGGGTTATTCTTTTTGGCTCCTTATTGTTTCACTAGTTCACATAACCAGAAGTAAAGTAGTAAAATCTACCATAAAAATTACTCATTTAAATGGACTTCTTTACACATACCTCAATTGGCACACTGATAGCAGCAAGCTCTCTTTCCTGTTCTGTACCTCAGGGATCTCTTTCTTCCACGCTCACAGAGACGGTCATTGATGCAGATAACAAGCTGGATGAGGTATGTTGTAAACAAAAGTATGTTGTAGGCTTTGTATCAGTTGTCGAGAGTCACTAAGTACATTTCTTTAAACACTGTAAAATGTTGTGGAATGAAATATTTTCTGCCAGTTTATACTTCTAATCTTACTGTACTTTTTATATCTCTACATTTAGTGGACCTCAAAGTGGACCCATTTGTTACACCTGTCACATTGCTTTTTTTCTTTGATAAGTGAACACTTTATTGATTGGATCAGGGATGGAGCCAGATGTTGTAAAAATTTGGGGCTAAGCCCAAATGTAGGGGGTCAGGGGCATGCTCCCCCAGGGAGATTTTATTCCAATTTACTGCATTTTATATGCATACGTTTTTAAGCCATTTGTTAACAGAATGGCTAAAAATCTGTACATAATTTGGGGAAAACAGGATTGTTGCCATGAAAAAGAGTAATCCTGTAGAGCACGTGTCAAACTCAAGGCCCGCGGGCCAAATCTGGCCCCTCGTAGATTACGATCCGGCCCGCATATCAATTTATGTTCACAATACATTTTGGCCCGTGTTGTCATTTTTTTGGCAATTTGTAAATTTTCCAACATTCTTGTCACTTTTTACGACGTTTTTGGGTGCTTTTTTTCTATGATGACTGACAAACTTTTTCCTGACTTCTTTGGAACTTTAAGTCGACCATCTGTAATTGAGAAGAATACATGACACATGCAATTAAACAGTCAAAGATATTTGACTTTTCGATTAAATAAAAGCATGTCAATAAACTCTACATGTCTGGCCCTTGACGTGATTCTTATTTTCCATTGTGGCCCTTAGTGAAGTTGAGTTAGAGTAGAGTTTACAGAAGGAAAGACAATATTCCCCCAGTAATATTCTATCTTATTTCTATATATATATATATATATATATATATATATATATATATATATATCCTACATGCTTTTATCTCGTCTTGTTTAGATTACTGTGATAGTATTTTTACATTGCTACGGCAAAAATTCAATCGTAATGTAGGTCAATGGTGGCTGAATTGTGTTAATAAACTTGCATTAATATACATCTTTATAACACGCCAAAATGGCATACAGTTTTGGCGTTTCATACATACGCCTTCACTGGTTACCAGCTCATTTTACAATTCATTCTCTTTCTTTATGTCCTTCCAATTTAGTCGATTCTTTTAAAAAGCAGCTAAAAACTTTTTTATTTAAACAGGATCTTAGTTGGACAAGGGTTTTTATGCTGTCTAATTTTATGTAGGCTATTAATTCCTTTGTATTCTTATCTTTTTTTCATTTTATTGTTGTACTAAGATTTTCATCTGTGAAAAATGCTCTATAAATCAAAATTTGCGATGCCACGACCGCATCAATTCACGCAAATTCAACCAATCTAAAAATTCTACTTTTTTTTGCAATTTTCACTGTCTCCTGCAATTTCATCGCAAGAAAAATAAGGGGAATGAAGAAAAGAACTTGATACTTTAAAAATGATTTAAATGTTCCATTCTCTGCTTTATTTTAGGGACTGGAACCAGAATGAATAAACAGCAGCCAACATGAAGAAGATGTTTTAAAGGTTTCTGTGTGAAATCAAGTTGAAAGATGGAACAAAAGAAGAAAAAGCCTTCCTTGCCCTCCTCTGCTGGGTATGACGCAGGCAGTTGTGAGAGGACAGGCGATGCACCACAGGTGGAGGAGGAGGAGGAGGAGGAGGAGGAGGAGGAGGAGGAGGAGGAGGAGGAGGAGGAGTTTTCAGAGGAGGACCTTTACGATATGGAAAGTCCAACTGCCTGCAGTATTTCTTTCCCTTCTCTCCCTTCCATTTTATTTAGTATCAGCTCTGCAGCTGTCCCCATATTGTCCTCCCCTCACCAATCAATTGAATCACCAAGCAGCAGCAAAACTGAAGCTGAATTGGAAGAGAAAAGAGATCAAGTTTTACCCACAACAACTGTCCCTCTTTACAAAGACATCCAAAATGACAAAGAGCTAAAAGATCTTCTAGATTTCTCAGCTATGTTTTCACCTCCTTGTAGGAGAACAGGGACAGAATATGTCAGCTCCAACTTTAACCTTAAACCTTCTCCTTTAAACCAGGAATTTGTGGTTGGTCAGGACTTCAGCTACAGCACTGGAGAAAAACAAAAAAAAGAGTCATATGGCTTTCCGGTGGAGTCACAAAGTGAGTCTGGATGTGATCATAATTTACTTGAACAAACGTTGCCACATGTTCCTGCTGAGCATGACTCATCTGAATACCCTCCAGCTGGTTCACTCACAGAAATAGGAATGATAAAGAATGCAGCAGCTTCTACGCCAGGATTCAATCAGGATAATATCAGGGAAATTGAGCTGCGTGCAACAGCTGGTCCTTCCACCCGTCACTACCTCACCAACCCCTCTGATGACCATGGTTGTGACGATATTTTAGGCTATATTGGGGGTGAGCTATTGTCTTATATGCCTAGGCTAAGCCAATATAGAGTACCAAATGCCTGTGCTGAACAGGAAACTCAGTCTCATCTAGATCATTACGCTGATAAACAACTGAAGAGAAAATCCTGTGACAAGAATGTAGGAAGAAAAAAGAAAAATAAGACAAGACACTTAAGTATTCCTTTTACCACTGATGAGTTGTCTGGTAGCTTGTTTTGCTGTGATGACCTGCAAACTCGCACATATAAAGATCCTTTTAGTTCTCCTCCTGTATCAGACCCTAACTTACATCTTCCAAAAAGTAAAGAAACAGATGATGGCGGATCCAGCTTCACTCACTCCAGTTCTGCTCTCAGTATACCAACCTGCTTTCAGTCCATAGCCCCAAATAAAAAACAGATACATGCAGATGAGAAGTTTTCAGAGGAGGATGTGAAAGATAAGATGCAAAGCGAAAGTTTCTGTTTTTTTTCACCCCACCAATCAATTGAATCACACTCGTCTGTGGTTGGTCAAAACTCACTGCCTGTCTATTCTGACCATGAACAGCCTTTAGATTTATCTACCAAAAGAACAAAAGACAGCAACGTTCCCCTTATATTGCACCCTCAACTATATCAAATAACCTCTGAAAAGAACAAGATCTTCACAGGAGCAAATAGCTCGCCAGACATGCCTTTAAAACAAATCTCTGGCCCCTGCTTCAGAGAAAATAAACTACATGAGAAAGATTCCCTTATTTTTGCTGCTATCATGGATTCCTTTAACAACTGTTTGTTGGAAACTTCTTGTCCAATCACAGAAACAGGAATGACAAAAAATGCAGAAGGTTCGACATTCATAGCCCCAAATTTAGCTGCCCCTCTAAATCAAATACAAATACCCACAGGAATTCAGGAATCACATGTCTGCAGTGAAAAAAGCAGAACACAAGATGCATTTCAGCTTTCGTCTGTGCAGTCTGAAAGTGAACCAATAGCTGACAGTGATGATCCGATGGAAATGGAGGCACCTGTTACATCTGTGAACCACTCAGTCACAAACACCCTGCCAGCCCATTGTTTCCTCCAACTCTTCTCCTCAGATCCTGGTTGGAGTAGAAGAGACTCCAGCTGCCTGCCTCGTTCTCCCAGCATGCCTTCACTGAGTCAAATAACCTCTGAAAAGAACAAGACCTTAACACGAGCTGAAAGCTTACCTGAGATTGTGTTAAAAACCAGCTTTGAGGAGTTTACACCTGATATCACTGCTGATGAAAGCGATGAAACCTACAGGTTCCAGTGCTCCTGCCCAGGCCTGTACCAGTGCAGTGTGACCGGCCTGGTGTTCCACATGGAGGGAGAAGGGGACGTGGTCTACAGGACTGTCCCTTGGAACAGGAGGCTACTGGCCCAGCATCACAAGAAGCCTGCAGGACCCCTGTTTGACATCAAATGTCTGCAGCAGTCTGTGTGTCAGCTTCATCTCCCACACTGTGAGATCCGCTCCACAGGTGGATGGGATTTCTTGTCAGTTGCTCATGTGAACGATGAGGGCATTGAGTTTATCAGCCCTCATAGGATAACAGAAACTCATGTTATTATAAACATCACAGGGTTTTCTGGTTTCGGTAATGTCAAGGATGAAGATTCACCACCTGACCCGGTCCGAGCGCTGGTTCTGCTGTTCTACAGGCCCCCAGCTGATCCTGATGTTAGATCCATCCTCAATGTGTTGTTGCTACCGAGGAACGTTGTTCTCCGGGATGTGCTGCGCATCAGGAAGAAGTTAGTTGGAGATGAGAGCTACATAGAGACACCCCCATACTGTAAACTTCACCCACAGCAGAAATACTCTCTGTCCACTTGTCCTGAAGACGACTCAGTTCTAGTTCAACCAACAGAAGCAGAGTTTGACTGTGACAACTATGACAACTTCTTGCCATCATTCCAGGTGAGATTAAAAAAGATCTTTACAGACATGAAGCTGTTTTTGAGAGACACCAAAAGCTCCCACAGTGTCTGGGAAAGGGAGGTTAGTCTTTCCACCACCGGAGTAAGAAGGTCCTGTGGGCCGAGCGCTGTGAGTCTCCGACCTCATGACAGGCTGTTGGACATACGGAGCAGCTTCATCGAAGGGATATCAGGACCTGTTCTCAAAAGTCTGCTGGACAAACTGTTGGAGAAAAAGGTGATGGCTGATTCTGAGAGGGAGTCAGCGGACTCGATGAAAAACACAAGAGACAAAGCTCGTTTTGTTGTCGACACAGTGAGGAAGAAAGGTGAAGCTGCTAGTTCAGAGATGATTGAGTTCCTCTGTGAGGCCGACCCGTTTCTCTGTGAACATCTTGGGTTGATCTGAAGCTAAATGAACAGCTGATGACTTCAGTTTAAGAGTATTTTCTGCAAGAGACTATGAACACAGTAGCCCAGTTTCTTCATACAAGTGTATTTTCATCTGTTAAAATATAAGAGCTAAATAGTAGGCCTCGAATAGTCCTCTAATTTGGTTTCTGGTTGATGATGCTGTGTGAACTACTTTTTCTTCGGGGAATCTCCCTGAGCTGTTTTAACAGACTGAACATGAGAGGAAACTGTGAGGATGTTTAGAGCCACCTGCTGGCTGACATGAGTTACTGTAAACTGTTGATGTCATTTTATTTTACACGATGTTTGAGATTAAGTAAATCAAAAGTTCCATCTGGTGTCTCCTCTGGAGCTTTTGAATGTATCAAACAAGTTCCTCAGCTGATGGGAGTTTGTCAAATTGTCATTGAAATGTAAATGTGTAAATGTCCATTTCCTTAAGTCCTTTAAAGGGATAGTCCAGACACTTCTCAAGGCTCCACCTGCAATGAAACTGATGTTATGAAAAGGTGCATGTATAGATTTAGAGCACATGTTTTCCCAAAAGTCTTTACCTTCCATATTGTATTGTATGAGTAATCCTTTTTATTCTTCTTCTGTAATTTGACTCTGGAGGATCAACACTGTCAGCCTGAACCAGTCAACTATAACTGGTGAAGTATCACCATCTACTGGACATTTGATGTATAAGTTCCTAAAGAGCCCATTTATAAAGGAAAATAACAATGTTGTGTACAATGCACTGCTTTAATGTTTTGTAATTCATTTTATTTCGTAACAATGTAAATCAGAAGTAGTTTTTTATGTGTAAATGTACTTATTGTCCCTCCATTACTGATATTACCAACATACTTGTATGTATATCTTTTTTAATAGAAAACACTGGAGATGTAAGGAGATATTCTGGTGTAATATTTTTGGTTATATTTTGTATTTTATCATTTTTTCCTAAAACTGTGTATTAGATGAATGATTATGTTACATTTCAGTCTCAACATTTAAAGCCTGTTTAATATAACCTCTCTGTTAATATAAATTCATAATCATGTTTCTCATTGTGTTAAATGCCTCTTATTGTCACTATACACATGTACAATGAGATTAAAAGCAACTGCTTTTCCAGTGCCAACATATACGTAAAAAATACAACAACATGGAATAAAATAAGTAGTGCCAAAAGGGGGAAAGGGGGTAAGGTGCACAGTTGAGACACTATATACATATGAAAAAATAAGTATGGTTTTATATACAGTGTGATATGCAGTGTGGGTTATTGCAAATTATTTGAATATTGCCCAATAGTGGTGATCATATTCAGTGAGTAATAGATATTGGACAATGAGAGTAATGATATTGCACAGTAGCTATACACGTATTGCACAGTAATGGAATTGCACAGTATTATCAATATTATCAATAGTATTAAATATTAAATATTGCACAGTAGGCTAGTGGAAGAAAGTCCGGGGGTTGGGGGGTAAGACTGTGAAGTCAGTGCATGTGTGAGTTCAAAGTGGTTATGGCTTTTAGAAAAAAACTGTTGTTGAATCTGTTAGTCCTTGTTCTGATGCACCTGTAGCGCCTCCTTGAGGGCAGCAGGTTAAAGGAACACGCCGACTTATTGGGAATTTAGCTTATTCACCGTAACCCCCAGAGTAAGACAAGTCCATACATACCCTTCTCATCTCCGTGCATGCTGTAACGCTGTCTGACGGCTCCAGCATTAGCTTAGCCTAGCACAGATCCTGCAGGTAACTGGTTCCAACTAGCCTAGCCTAGCACAGATCCTGCAGGTGAATGGTTCCAACTAGCCTAGCCTAGCACAGATCCTGCAGGTGACTGGTTCCAACTAGCCTACTGCTCCCAATTGTGACAAAAGTGACAAAATAACACCAACATGTTCCTATTTACATGTTGTGATTTGTAGAGTCACAGCGTGTACAAAAAACAACGTAACATGAGACACAGCCATCTTCTAACAGTAAACAAACCGGGAACTATATTCTCAGACAGGCTTGCTGCGTGCATAGCACTCCGCCCAAGTACTATATTCTTCCGCCTGAGAATATAGTTCCCGGTTTGTTTAACAGTTAGAAGATGGCTGTGTCTCATGTTACGTTGTTTTTTGTACATGCTGTGACTCTATAAATCACAACATGTAAATAGGAACATGTTGGTGTTATTTTGTCACTTATTCAGAGCAGTAGGATTACTGGAACCATTCACCTGCATGTTCTGTGCTGGCCTGATGACGCTGGAGCCATCAGACAGCATTACAGCACACACGGAGATGAAAAGGGTATGTATGGACTAGTCTTACTCTGGGGGTTACGGTGAATAAGCTAAATTCCCAATAAGTCGGCGTGTTCCTTTAAACAGATCAAAACCAGAGTGGGAGCTGTCCTTGGTGATGTTTTCTGCTCTGCTGAGGTAGCGGGACGTGTAAATGTCCATCAAGGTGGGGAGAGGGCAGCCAATGATCTTCTGTGCTGCCTTTACTGCTAACCTTTTTATTTTCCTTCTGTAATTTGACTCAGGAGGATTAAAACTGTCAGCCTGAACCAAACAGTCAACTATAACTGGTGAAGTATCACCATCTACTGGACATTTGATGTATAAGTTCCTAAAGAGCTCATTTATCAAGGAAAATAACACTTTTGTGTCATTTTATTTCTTAATCATGTAAATCATAAGTAGTTTTTTTTACATGTAAATGTACTTATTGTCCATCCAGCACTGATATTACCAACATACTTTTATGTCTGTATTTGTTAACAGAAAACACTGGAGATGTAAGCAGATATTCTGGTGTAATATTTTGGGTTATATTTTGTATTTTATCATTTTTGCCTAAAACTGTGTATTAGATGAATGATTGTGTTACATTTCAGTCTGAATATTTAAAGCCTATTTACATTTTTTTTTAATCGCTAACACACTAAAATGACATGCATAGCACAATTATCTAAACACACAGCGCGCATAAACCTCTTCTCAAGTCTCCAAAAGTCTAAACACATTTTCTGCTCAACACACATTTTGCAATTCAAAGTGGCACTTTTTAAATGCACTGAACACAGTTCTCTGCATAAGACACAAAAATCTGACATAAAGTCACATGTTTGCCATTTTAAAACAATGCCATTCAAAATGACACTACATGAGCTGATTGGCCAATATATGTGCCACCTGGCCAAACACCTCAGTGGTTAATTGTTACTACTTCAATCAGGAAGTAAGCACTATGAAAAAACCACAGGTGAGCGCCGTTTTATCTGCACATTTTTTCTGCACATTTTTCTGCAATTTTCTATTTCAGTTTACTGTTTTTTGTGAGCATATTTTTGTTCAGTCCAATGTAAATATATCTGCTGTGCATATGTTGCATTGACTTGTTTGGTGAAAAATACAAAATTTAAAATGTTTAACAGCATGTGTGTGTGTGTGTGTGTGTGTGTGTGTGTGTGTGTGTGTGTGTGTGTGTGTGTGTGTGTGTGTGTGTGTTTTCTTGTTTAACTACATTCGCGGGGTCCAAAAAACGGTAATACATTAAACTTGTGGGGTCCAGACAGATTAGGTTATGGTTGGGGTGAGGGTAAGGGTTAAGGTTAGGCACTTAGTTGTGGTGGTTAGGGTAAGGGTTAGGGTTTGCATTATGTCAATGACGGGTCCCCATAAAGATAGTGCCACGCACTGTGTGTGTGTGTGTGTGTGTGTGTGTGTGTGTGTGTGTGTGTGTGTGTGTGTCTCTGTGTGTGTGTGTTTGTGTGTGTGTGTATCTGCAAATATTTCTGTGCATGTCAACAATCTAAAGAATTTTCTACAATTTGAACTATTTTAGTATTATGGCAAAGCACACTAAAGAATTCATTAAGCCCAACATTGTGTAGTTGGTTAGATGAAAATTTGGTAATATGAATGAAGTGTGTGCCATTTGGTGCAAAAGCTTGATTTTGATAATGCTATATGTAGTTTTGGTTGCAGTGCTTCATGTCGCAGGATATATGAGCTTTTTGCAGTTTGGGTGTGTGGTTTTGTGAATTGTATTTTGATAAAACCAGCCTAGTTTGCAAAATTGTGTTTTAGCAATTGGGGGAAAAAAACTGTAATATGAAACTTCTCTGTTAATATAAATTCATAATCATAAACATGTGACAATGTTGGAGCAAAGAACTGTTCATTTTCATTGTCCTTTAATATCTGAGAATAGTAGGCTGCAATGGTTAGGGTTATTCTTTTTGGCTCCTTATTGTTTCACTAGTTCACATAACCAGAAGTAAAGTAGAGCATATTCCATTAAAATCTACCATAAAAATTACTCATTTAAATGGACTCCTTTACACATACCCCAATTGGCACACTGATAGCAGCAAGCTCTCTGCCCCCCCCCCACACTTTATTTCTCTACTCTGGCAAATTGGTTAATGGACATACTTGTTTGGTTATTACATTTAGTAAGAGTCGAGTCTTATGGTAAATGTGGACCTCTTTCAGGAAGTGTGTGTCATCCCACTTCCATTCAGTCTCTCCTCTCTTCTCTGGTCTTTTCTGGTTTAATCCCAACCTCTCATCTGACTCATTCTTAGATGCATGACAAATGTAGACTCCTTCCTAGTGAGTTTACTGGTGAATCTTTAACTTTCATTTAGCTGTGTTAACAGTCAGTCAGCGGAGCCGAATGAGCATCATCAGTATATCTGATACTTTTAAAATAGTCAATGTTTTAATCCTCCTCTGTTTGGTTCCCTGGTGTCTTTCCTGTTCTGTACCTCAGGGATCTCTTTCTTCCACACTCACAGAGACGGTCATTGATGCAGATAACAAGCTTGATGAGGTATGTTGTGAACAAAAGTATGTTGTAGGCTATATATCAGTTGTCGAGAGTCACTAAGTACATTTCTTTAAACACTGTGAAATGTTGAGGAATGGAATATTTATACTACTACTCCTACTGTACTTTTTGTATCTCTACATTTAGTTGACTGCTGTATTTGTCGCACCTGTCAGATTGCTTCTTTTCTTTGATATGTGAGCACTTTACTGATTGGATCAGGGATGGAGCCAGACGTTGAAAAAAATTTGGGGTTCAGCAGAAATGTGGGTGGTCAGGGGCATTGAATGCCCCAGGGAGATTTTATTCCCATTTACAGCATTTTATATGCACACTTTTTAAGCCATTTGATAACAGAATTCCTAAAAATCTGTACATAATTTGGGAAAAACATGATCGTTTCCATGAGAAAGAATAATCCTGTAGAGCCTACACCCTGTTTTGTATTTAATTGTTCTCCAGCTGTCTGAAAATAGAACACAACAAATGTTGAGGATGACTTATTGTAACTCCTGCCACCTAAGAAGTGTTGTCTGATGTTACTATTTTTAAATTAGGCTGCATAAATAACATAGGAACGGGAGGAACTTGTCGTAAACAGCATTCCTAATCTTGAAACCTATTTTTTATAATATGCTAGAGTAGAGTTTACAGAAGGAAAGGCAATATTTCCCCAGTAACAGAACGTTGGCTCCCTTGATTTGCCGCTCCAGTCAGAGACACTGAGGGGAAATGACACAAAGTTGAAGCCATTTTAAAACCCTAAAAGATTGGAGCCCCAATAGCTAGCCCCCACTCCGCCCCTGTTACAGATCAGAGTATGTGTCATCTTGGACAATGTCTCCCACTCCATGACACAGTGGAAGTCTTTCCTGTGTATTCACTACTTATGTACACGTCTTCCCTTTTATCATTTTATCATTTATTTATACAGCACATAACCTACCAGCAACATTGTGCTGTGCTATTCAGGTCCTTCACTTAATAAGAGTAGTAATACCACACTGTAAAAAGACTGCTGCATTGGAAATGTTCCTTAAGTAAAAGTATGTAAGTATCATCAGGGAAATGTACTTTAAGTATTAACAGTAAATGTACTCAATGCAGAAAAATCCTCACATTTTAGATACTGGAAACAATCCAAACAGTTCTGTGTGAATATCCAGGGATATTCAACGGTTTTTAAACCAAGGACCCCATAGCTGAAAGAGAGACGGAGCAGGGAACCCCTACTACATTTATTGTATAAAATTAAGTTGCATATTGAACTGGGCCTACAATAACATGTCGAGCAGCCTAAAACCTTTATACATAATTTCTTTGCATAGAATACTAAGCTATTAAAATACCCTAATAATTGTTGCCATGATTTTATAATTCATGTTTTAATGTTAAAACCTACATGTGGCAGATTGACTACTTAGAATTAACTATCTGTGGATGGCTACCAATAGGCCAGTAAGACTTTCATCAGTGGGGATTTTTATTTGGTAATAACATGTTGGATTCATTTCAGGCCTTTTACATTTTTGAATTTGAAGGACCCCCCCTGTTGAAGATCTCTGGTCTAATCATCCCAGCTGGACTTGTAGCCATTATATTGTTATTGTTGGCTAGTTTCATTTATAATAAAACATCAGATTTTATAAACTACATGTGTTTTGTGTGCAGAAACCTTTAATGTGTAAACTAACTAGTAACTAAAGCTGGAACAGATGAATGTAGCGGAGTAACTAAAGTAACTAGTAACTAAAGCTGGAACAGATGAATGTAGCGGAGTAACTAAAGTAACTAGTAACTAAAGCTGGAACAGATGAATGTAGCGGAGTAACTAAAGTAACTAGTAACTAGAGCTGGAACAGATGAATGTAGCGGAGTAACTAAAGTAACTAGTAACTAAAGCTGGAACAGATGAATGTAGAGGAGTAACTAAAGTAACTAGTAACTAAAGCTGGAACAGATGAATGTAGTGGAGTAACTAAAGTAACTAGTAACTAAAGCTGGAACAGATGAATGTAGTGGAGTAACTAAAGTAACTAGTAACTAGAGCTGGAACAGATGAATGTAGTGGAGTAACTAAAGTAACTAGTAACTAGAGCTGGAACAGATGAATGTAGAGGAGTAACTAAAGTAACTAGTAACTAAAGTAACTAGTAACTAAAGCTGGAACATATGAATGTAGTGGAGTAACTAAAGTAACTAGTAACTAAAGCTGGAACAGATGAATGTAGAGGAGTAACTAAAGTAACTAGTAACTAAAGCTGGAACAGATGAATGTAGAGGAGTAACTAAAGTAACTAGTAACTAAAGCTGGAACAGATGAATGTAGAGGAGTAACTAAAGCAGGGGTCACCAACACGGTGCCCGCGGGCACCAGGTAGCCCCCAAGGACCACATGAGTAGCCCTCAGGCCTGGTCTAAAAATGAAAATTGAATATTGATATTATCTGTTTCCCACCTTGGTAAGTCATTGTTGATAATTATTGTGAGAAATCATTAACATGATCAGTGTCTTCACATAGATGAGTATCATTAATCATTAATAATCATATATAACTAAAGGCAAACTGAGCAAATTTGTTATTTCAGAAGAGTGTATGAAACTGGTAGCCCTTCATATGACTCAATACCCATGAAGTAGCTCTCAGTTTCAAAAAGGTTGGTGACCCCTGAACTAAAGTAACTAGTAACTAAAGCTGTAACAGATGAATGTAGCGGAGTAACTAAAGTAACTAGTAACTAAAGCTGTAACAGATGAATGTAGCGGAGTAACTAAAGTAACTAGTAACTAAAGCTGGAACAGATGAATGTAGTGAAGTAACTAAAGTAACTAGTAACTAAAGCTGTAACATATGAATGTAGAGGAGTAACTAAAGTAACTAGTAACTAAAGCTGGAACAGATGAATGTAGCAGAGTAACTAAAGTAACTAGTAACTAAAGTAACTAGTAACTAGAGTAACTAGTAACTAAAGCTGGAACATATGAATGTAGTGGAGTAACTAAAGTAACTAGTAACTAAAGCTGGAACAGATGAATGTAGTGGAGTAACTAAAGTAACTAGTAACTAAAGCTGGAACAGATGAATGTAGTGGAGTAAAAAGTACAATATTTCTCTCTGAAATGTAGCGGAGTAGAAGTAGAAAGTGGCACAAAAAGAAAAGAATTGTGTGTGTAGCAGCCAATGGACCAAACCACTGTGAGGCAAGGAAGTGGGGTTTGTAGGGAAGGGGGTTTGTATTGTTTTACTACTTACACAATTATTTGAATTATATATTATTACATTATTTACAATACACAGCATGTTTTTTAAGATTTTTTAAGGGGAGGACTGTCGGACAACCCGCAGATGGGATGGTGAGTAAGAAAAGAGGTTGTGATTTACTGAAAGAATACCAAAGAAAGTATGACACACCCTGTCTGTAGTTCCACATTTACAAAGACTCAACTCTTCTTGTGAAACTCCTCTTGTAAGTCAGACATAAATCTGGTGGTAGGAATATCTGTAATATTTACAAAAACTCATAACTGAACAAATGTATGTTTATTAGCAAATTTGTGTGGGAAATGTTTGTGGGCGGAGCCTGCTGCTATCCATGTTTCAGTGAGTGAATGAGGGACAACATTGTAACACGCTGTATAATACAGTCCATTTAAATGAGCTGCAAACATTTATGGTAGATTTTAATTTTAATATGCTCTGCTTTTTTCAGGGTATGAGAGCAAGTGAAACACTGAGGAGCCAAAACGAATAGTGGATGAATAATAAAAAAAAAAAAAAAAAAAAAATCTTGTAATAGCCTATTAGATGTCAAAGGGTAAGGGAAGTTCATCTGTGGCTGAAGAAGAAAGTCAAACCTAAAAATAAGACACGGAAAGAGGAATAAGCCAAATGATCGCAGAGGTTTCCAGACGGGTCCAGAAAGTCAGTTCTTTCACCGGTAAGTCTGAGACAAAACTGGTGTGATAACATCTTTATTAACAGCTACAACTTCTAATTAGACAATTTGTTTGTGAGTTTGTCAGAATTAAATATTAAAAGAAATGCATTTAGTACCGTAAATTAAATTTTGAGGTATGTATACTTTCTGCTACTTTAATATCAGTTACATTTTATTTATGGTATCAAATCATAGCAAGAGTTATCTCAAGACACTTTACAGATTAGGTCTAGACCACAGTCTATAATTTACAAAGACCCGACAATTACCCTAGAGAAAACATTTGGTGCTACATTGGTGAGGAAAAAATTCCTTTTAGGCAGAAACCTCAGACAGACCCAGTCTCTTGGTGGGCGGCATCTGTCGCTGCCGGTTTGGACACAGACACTGATACAGATAAATAGAGAAATATGATGCAATGACTTGTAACAGAGTATTTCTACTTATACTAAGTAATATATCTGAGTATTCTTCAACCACAGCGTTTAAAAGTGTGTATCAGTGACAATGAAAAAGTGAATGATTCTGCATTTCAAAACCCTGCTGAGGAGAATAAAAAAGTAGTACACTCTGTTATAAGTCAAAGTTCTGCATTCAAAATCTTATTCATCTAAAAGTATCAGCATTAACATATACGTACAAAAAGTGAACGTACTCATTATGCAGAATAATCATTATATTACTGGGTTATACATATATTTTCTATTACATTTCTTAATCTGCTAAATAACAAGTAAGGTATGTCAACATTTACTAAGAGTTAGAGACCATGTAGGTCAGTATGTCTTTATTTTTATTTACCAGAAAGATCCTGTATGATAGTTAACTAGGTTAATTTGTAACTGTATTTTATTGATTAAATTAACTGGAATATTTGTGAGAGATTTTGATTTTGTGATTTCATTTCAGGGTATAGATCAGGAGAAAACATCCAAAAGGAGAACGGAGCCAGATAGAAGATGTTTGAAACATAAAAACTCTCAGAAGAAGAAACATCAGTCCTCAAAAACAAGGAAGTGAAGCTGAGCTGCAGGGCTGAAGAAGGGAGTCAAAACAAGAAAGAGAACACGGGAGGGAAAGAGCTCGGAGATCTCCTGGCTTCTGTTGCTCATTGATCTCCACTGACTCTGATCGTGACCTTCGTGAACGCAGCAAAATGGCGTCAGCTGTGAAACATGAAAGAAGAGAAAGAGAAGAATCATGTTTCAGCAGAGCAGCCAGAAGTATCAGGAGAGCTCTGTCCAGGATTTGCAGAGGTAGAGATAATTCTCCCCCTGATACCAGCATCTACGCTAGCCTTGGCCCTCATCCCAACGTCAACACTGACATTGGCCCTCGTCCTCAACCTAGCCCAGACTATGTTCCTCCTCCCCCTCTTCCTCAACCTAGCCCAGACTATGTTCCTCCTCCCCTCTTCCTCAACCTATCCCAGACTATGTTCCTCCTCCCCCTCTTCCTCAACTTAGCCCAGACTATGTTCCTCCTCCCCCTCTTCCTCAACCTATCCCAGACTATGTTCCTCCTCCCCCCTCTTCCTCAACCTAGCCCAGACTATGAGCCTCCTCCTCCCCCTCTTCCTCAACCTATCCCAGACTATGTTCCTCCTCCCCCTCTTCCTCAACCTAGCCCAGACTATGGGCCTCCTCCCCCTCTTCCTCAACCTAGCCCAGCCTATGTACCTCCCCCTCTTCCTCAACCTAGCCCAGACTATGTTCCTCCTCCCCCTCTTCCTCAACTTAGCCCAGACTATGTTCCTCCTCCCCCTCTTCCTCAACCTATCCCAGACTATGTTCCTCCTCCCCTCTTCCTCAACCCTCCTCCCAGACTATGGGCCAGACTATCCCCCCCCTTCCTCAACCTAGCCCAGACTATGTAGCCCAGCCCACTATGTTCCTCCCCCCTCCCTCAACCTAGCCCAGACTATGTTCCCCTCCCCTCTTCCTCAACCCCAGACTATGTTCCTCCCCCCCTATATGCCACCTCCCCATCCTCCCCCAGACTATGTTCCTCCTCCCCCTCTTCCTCAACCTAGCCCAGACTATGTTCCTCCTCCCCTCTTCCTCAACCTATCCCAGACTATATTCCTCCTCCCCTTCTTCCTCAACCTAGCCCAGACTATGAGCCTCCTCCCCCCTCTTCCTCAACCTATCCCAGACCCATTCCTCAACCTAGCCCAGACTATGGGCCTCCTCCCCTCTTCCTCAACCTAGCCCAGCCTATGTTCCTCCCCCCTCTTCCTCAACCTAGCCAAGACTATGTTCCTCCTCCCCCTCTTCCTCAACCTAGCCCAGACTATGTTCCTCCTCCCCCTCTTCCTCAACCTATCCCAGACTATATTCCTCCTCCCCTTCTTCCTCAACCTAGCCCAGACTATGAGCCTCCTCCTCCCCCTCTTCCTCAACCTATCCCAGACTATGTTTCTCCCCCATTCCTCAACCTAGCCCAGACTATGGGCCTCCTCCCCCCTCTTCCTCAACCTAGCCCAGCCTATGTACCTCCCCTCTTCCTCCCCTAGCCCAGACTATGTTCCTCCTCCCCCTCTTCCTCAATTTAGCCCAGACTATGTTCCTCCTCCCCCTCTTCCTCAACCTATCCCAGACTATGTTCCTCCTCCCCCTCCTCCTCAACCTAGCCCAGACTATGAGCCTCCTCCTCCCCCTCTTCCTCAACATATCCCAGACTATGTTCCTCCTCCCCCTCTTCCTCAACCTAGCCCAGACTGTGGGCCTCCTCCCCCTCTTCCTCAACCTAGCCCAGACTATGTTCCTCCTCCCCCTCTTCCTCAACCTAGCCCAGACTATGTTCCTCCTCCCCCTCTTCCTCAACCTATCCCAGACTATGGGCCTCCTCCCCCTCTTCCTCAACCTAGCCCAGACTATGTTCCTCCTCCCCCTCTTCCTCAACCTAGCCCAGACTATGTTCCTCCTCCCCCTCTTCCTCAACCTATTCCAGACTATGTTCCTCCTCCCCCTCTTCCTCAACCTAGCCCAGACTATGTTCCTCCTCCCCCTCTTCCTCAACCTAGCCCAGACTATGAGCTTCCTCCTCCCCCTCTTCCTCAACCTAGCCCAGACTATGAGCCTTCTCCTCTCCCTCGTCCTCACCGTAGTTCATGCTATCTGATGGTTCACGGTCGTGCTCACCGTCATCCTATAGGCCTCCTCGCCCTCGTCGTCATACTTCCTCGTCTTCTGCGATACCAATGCCAAAGCCGTGTGAGTTATCGTCTTTCAGAGAAGGACTCTCTATCTCAGATTCTTCCTCTGACACAAACTCTTGGAAGAATTGCGATGTATCTCTGTCTGGAACAGAATCTCTTAACAGTCCTCCCTCCCGACACTTTCCTTTAATTATTGCACCCCGGAAGAGAAACCTCAGTGTCTCCTACCTCAGAAGAAATAAAAAACATAAGAATGATCCCCATAGCATTGCTTCTACAACTGATTCCTCTGGCTACGTGTTAGGTCGACTTCCACCTGGTTCACTCACAGAAAAAGAAATAATAAAAAATGCAGCAGCTTCTACGCCAGGAGTCAATCAGGATAATACCAGGGAAATGGAGCTGCATGCAACAGCTGGTCCTTCCACCCTTCAGTACTCATCCAGCAATGATGATGATGATGATGATGATGAAGATGATTCAGAATCTGATACATGCTATCACAGAGAAAAAGAAAGGGATGAGTCGTCTCGTAGCCGGGAAACTCATAAATATAAACGCGCTCGTTTTCGTTCTCCTCCTTTATCAGATCCTAACTTACATCTTCCAAACAGAAAAGAAACAGATGATGGTGGACTCAGCTTCACTAACTCCAGTTCTACTGTCAGTATACCAACCTGCTCTCAGTCCATAGCCCCAAATGTTGCTGCCCCTCCATGTCCACAAGTCAGACCAGCAGTCCTCCAGGACTCAACTGTCTGCACTAAAAGACGCAGAACACAAGATGCATTTCAGTTTTCACCTGTGCAGTCTGAAAGTGAACCGATATGTGACAGTGATGCTCCGATGGAAATGAAGGAACCTGTTACAGCTGTGAACTACTCAGTCAGAAACACCCTGCCAGCCCATTGTCTCCTCCAAATCTTCTCCTCAGATCCTGGTTGGAGTAGAAGAGACTCCAGCTGCCTGCCTCGTTCTCCCAGCATGCCTTCACTGAGTCAAATAACCTCTGAAAAGAACAAGACCTTAACACGAGCTGAAAGCTTACCTGAGATTCTGTTAAAAACCAGCTTTGAGGAGTTTACACCTGATATCACTGCTGATGAAAGCGATGAAACCTACAGGTTCCAGTGCTCCTGCCCAGGCCTGTACCAGTGCAGTGTGACCGGCCTGGTGTTCCACATGGAGGGAGAAGGGGACGTGGTCTACAGGACTGTCCCTTGGAACAGGAGGCTACTGGCCCAGCATCACAAGAAGCCTGCAGGACCCCTGTTTGACATCAAATGTCTGCAGCAGTCTGTGTGTCAGCTTCATCTCCCACACTGTGAGATCTGCTCCACAGGTGGATGGGATTTCTTGTCAGTTGCTCATGTGAACGATGAGGGCATTGAGTTTATCAGCCCTCATAGGATAACCGAAACTCATGTTATTATAAACATCACAGGGTTTTCTGGTTTCGGTAATGTCAAGGATGAAGATTCACCACCTGACCCGGTCCGAGCGCTGGTTCTGCTGTTCTACAGGCCCCCAGCTGATCCTGATCCTGAATCCCTCCTCAATGTGTTGTTGCTACCGAGGAACGTTGTTCTCCGGGATGTGCAGCGCATCAGGAAGAAGTTAGTTGGAGATGAGAGCTACATAGAGACATCTCCACACTGTAAACTGCACCCACAGCAGGAATACTCTCTGTCCACTTGTCCTGAAGACGACTCAGTTCTAGTTCAACCAACAGAAGCAGAGTTTGACTGTGACGACTATGACAACTTCTTCCCATCATTCCAGGTGAGCTTAGAAACAATAATGAAACACATTAAGCTGTTTTTGAGAGACACCAACAGCTCCAAAAGTGTCTGGGAAAGACGAGTTTGTCTATCATCCACCGGAGTAAGAAGGTCCTGTGGGCCGAGCGCTGTGAGTCTCCGTCCTCATGACAGGCTGTTGGACATACGGAGCAGCTTCATCGATGGGATATCAGGACCTGTTCTCAAAAGTCTGCTGGACAAACTGTTGGAGAAAAAGGTGATGGCTGATCCTGAGAGGGAGTCAGCGGACTCGATGAAAAACACAAGAGACAAAGCTCGTTTTGTTGTCGACACAGTGAGGAAGAAAGGTGAAGCTGCTAGTTCAGAGATGATTGAGTTCCTCTGTGAGGCCGACCCGTTTCTCTGTGAACATCTTGGGTTGATCTGAAGCTAAATGAACAGGTGATGACTTCAGTTTAAGAGTATTTTCTGCAAGAGACCATGAACTCAATAGCCCAGTTTCTTCATAAAAGTGCATTTGTAGCTGATCAAATGTTAAAATATAAGAGCTAAATAGTAGACCTCTAATAGTGCAGCTGGTTAGTTAAATTAGGTTTCCGGTTGATGATGCTGTGTGAACTACTTTTTCTTCAGGGAATCTCCCTGAGCTGTTTTTACAGACTGAACATGAGAGGAAACTGTGAGGATGTTTAGAGCCACCTGCTGGCTGACATGAGTTACTGTAAACTGTTGATGCCTTTTTATTTTACAGGATGTTGGAGATTAAGTAACTCTTGTTCATAAAAGTTCTACTTGGTGGCTCCTCTGGAGCTTCTGATTATATCAAACAAGTTCCTCAGCTGATGGGAGTTTGTCCAATTGTCATAAAATGTAAATGTGTGAATGTCCATTTCCTTAAATCCTTTAAAGGGATAGTCCAGCTCTCTTCAAAGCCAGCCGACTCCTTGTGATTCCTTGTGTTGTGATCTCAGTGTCTCTATGGTCTCTGGTAATTCCACCACACAGATCCTGTGAGAAACACTGATGGTTAGCCTTTGCAACTCATTTATAAATGCTTTGTACAGCATAGAAAGTGCTCACTTTAGATGGGCTCAGACAATACACTTAACTAACCAGCAGTAAATCCTGAATTAGTCATGGATTACATTATTGGTAAGTATTTGTAACAGATGTATTAACACCACAGCTATTAGTTTAGGCCTTTTTCTAAATAATAACATTTTATTTAAGGCATGAACAAATGTAGGTGTAGATAGTCTGTTAATCATTAACTACCTAGTTTTAACTGACCTTATACATTCCTGAGTACCTAATTAATAATGGTAAAATTACTTCATTTACAAATGGTTAATGCATCATTTAGGAATTACTAAAAAATAAACTTATAAACATTTAACATGGGCTTACTTACTATGGACCAACCATTTACTAACTGTATTTACAAATGCTGTACTAATTAGAATGAATGTAGGAACTATGATTTACAAATGATAAACAAAGAAATTACTAATAGTTTGTAGCTTGTTTATAAAGGGAAAATTATTTGCAATACTTAGAAAGTGTCAAACTTCCATTTATAAACATGATTTTCGAGAGCCTTATTTACCATGAACAAATCATTTATAAGTGTGTATACAAATGCTTTATTTATGAGAATTAACATAGGAGCAATGCTTTACAAATGATGAACAAAGCATTTAGCAATAGTTAGCAAATCGTTTATAATGGGAAAATTGTTTCATTTACAAATGATTGTTTCATTATCTATTAAGTATATATCATGTACTTACAAACATATTTATCAAGATAGGCTTATTTACTATGAACAAACCATTTATAACTGTGTAAACAAATACTTTACTCATGATGAACTATGTATGAACAATTAATAAGTAATAATGAGCAAACCATTAACTAATAGTTAACTAATGCTTAACAAATTATAAATTATGGCTAGTTATTATAAAGTGCTTCCGAAACGGGGATTTAAATTATTATCCTACACTTGTCAGGGCTTCACCTGCACAGATACAGAAGTTATAAAATAGAGCATGCATAGATTTAGAGTCATAGACAACATGTGGGAAATATATTTAATACTGTGATAGAGCTGACTCCCCCAAAATAACTTTAGGCTAAATAAATGACTATTGATGTATTTAAAACTGTTAAAAATATAGAAAAAAATATCTTATATGGTGATGTTTCTCTGCTGGAATATGTCAATAGAAAATTAAATCACGGTACAATAATAAATATCACAACTAACTAAAAAATATAACACTTAGACTGAATCTGGTCTAGACATTTATAGCATGAAACCAAATGTGTGGGCCTTTCCCTCCCACCATATTTGAACTCTTTGTAATGTTTCTACACTCTGAACTTTTTATTCTCCTTCGTATTTAGACTCTGGAGGATCAACACTGTCAGCCTCAACCAACCAGTGATCTATAACTGGTGAAATATCATCATATACTGGATACACATCATATAGTTGTTTTTTATTGGTAACATCCTAATCCTAAAGTAACCAAGTAGTACTAAATACATGTGTCACATAAATGTAGAGGAGTAAAATGTACAATAGGAGTAGAAGTATAAAATATACTGTATAATGAAAATACCTCAAACTTTTACAGTACTAAGTAAATGTACTTTGTTGTCTCTCCACCACTGATATGAACAACAAACTTTCATGTTTGTGTACACAATATGGAAAATCTGTAGATATTCTGATGTATTATTGTGGGTTACATCTGTATTATTTTAGCCTAAAACTGTTTTAGATGAATTTACCATTGATGATGTTATTTGAAAAGCCTACTAGATTAATTTGTATTTGCTTTGAGATGTAAATTACCCTAAGTAGGGCTGCACAATTAATTGCAATTTTATCAAAATCGCAATATGGACTAGTTCAATATCCAAATCGCAGGGGGGCGCAATATTTGTGAAGGGCAAAATATGTGTCAGACTGTTCTAAAATAAAGTACTGTGGTGTTGTAGAGATGTCCCAGCCTACAGATCCTATCCTACAGACTACAGAAAACATCTTTATTTTGGTACAGATCGCAAAAAAAAAAAAACACTTCAATCATTTTGTTTTCAATTTAAAAAAAATATATTTTTTAATAAAAATGACAATAATGATCCAAAAATGATCATTCCCTCCAATATCGTGAATCATATCGCAATCGCAATATCAGTCAAAATAATCGCAATTAGATATTTTCCTCATGTCGTGCAGCCCTAACCCTGAGTGACCTTTTCGTCTGAACATTTGAAGCCTATTTAATATCAAACCTCTATGTTAATATATATTTATATTAATGTTTCTAATTGTGTTGAATAACATCTCACCATGTTGGAGCAAACAAGAGAAGAGTGATGGATGACACTGTTGTCACATTTATATTTAATTAACTGAATTATCGTTATATTTGTTACTGTTTGACTGTTTTTATCTTTATTGATACCACTTTGTTTACAATTTTGTTTTACATTTTATCAACTATATTACTAATATAAAGTTATTTAACTTTAACTTTGTGAGATCTTGAGCCATGCTGGCGGTCCTTGACTTCTGATCCTTTAACTTTGACTCTGGCGCCACCATGAGGTTGATATTTGAGTAATATGTCTAAACAACTATCAGATGGGTTTCCATGATGCAGATATTCAAGTTCCCCAAAAGATGCATCCTAATGACTTCAGTGATCCTTCAGAGTTTTCCTCAAGCAAATACAAGCTAATATTCTATAATTTTAGGTTGTTATTGAAATATCTCTACAACTGTTGGATTGCCATTAAATTGGGACACACCTTCATGGTCTTAGTCTTGTTGTCCTCTATAGGGGACATGAGTTGACTATATACTACAGTGTAGAGTAGAGTAGAAAGCAACACGCACACAACTTGCTTTGTCTTTTTTGTGGTGCAGGGAATTCATTCCCCCAAAGATTTCCAAAGAAAAAAGAAAAGGCCCACAAACACTTTGACATTGATTTATTGGTTGTCGACGTTTCTGTCAAGGGCCTTTCTCACGACATGTAGTAGTCATACATGTAGTACTTACAAAGGAAGATCATAGGAAGTTCATTTATCTGGGAAGTTTATCACATCATCACAAGAGGAAAGGCTGAGCTGGTGTTAGTATTTATAGTTTAATGATGTTGATGATGATGTTTTATGAAACGTCGTCTGTTCAACAGTGGTGGACAGTAACTAAGTAGATTTACTCAAGTGTTGTACTTAAGTAGGACTGTAAAGGTTTGGGGTATTTTATTATATGCTTTTTAATAACTTAAATGATTATGAAATAAATGAATTGCAAAAGATTAAAGCAGTGCATTATACAGACTTCTTGTCAATCATTTAAGTTGTTTTTTATTGGTAACATCCTAATCCTAAAGTAACCAAGTAGTACTAAATACATGTGTCACATAAATGTAGAGGAGTAAAATGTACAATAGGAGTAGAAGTATAAAATATACTGTATAATGAAAATACCTCAAACTTTTACAGTACTAAGTAAATGTACTTTGTTGTCTCTCCACCACTGATATGAACAACATACTTTCATGTTTGTGTACAAAACATGGAAAATCTGTAGATATTCTGATGTATTATTGTGGGTTACATCTGTATTATTTTAGCCTAAAACTGTTTTAGATGAATTTACCATTGATGATGTTATTTGAAAAGCCTAATTAATTTGTATTTGCTTTGAGATGTAAATTACCCTAAGTAGGGCTGCACAATTAATTGCAATTTTATCAAAATCGCAATATGGACTAGTTCAATATCCAAATCGCAGGGGGGCGCAATATTTGTTAAGGGCAAAATATGTGTCAGACTGTTCTAAAATAAAGTACTGTGGTGTTGTAGCGATGTCCCAGCCTACAGATCCTATCCTACAGACTACAGAAAACATCTTTATTTTGGTACAGATCGCAAAAAAATCACACTTCAATCATTTTGTTTTCAATTTTAAAAAAAAATATTTTTTAATAAAAATGACAATAATGATCCAAAAATGATCATTCCCTCCAATATCGTGAATCATATCGCAATCGCAATATCAGTCAAAATAATCGCAATTAGATATTTTCCTCATGTTGTGCAGCCCTAACCCTGAGTGACCTTTTCGTCTGAACATTTGAAGCCTATTTAATATCAAACCTCTATGTTAATATATATTTATATTAATGTTTCTCATTGTGTTGAATAACATCTCACCATGTTGGAGCAAACAAGAGAAGAGTGATGGATGACACTGTTGTCACATTTATATTTAATTAACTGAATTATCGTTATATTTGTTACTGTTTGACTGTTTTTATCTTTATTGATACCACATTGTTTACCATTTTTTTTTACATTTTGTCAACTATATTACTAATATAAAGTTATTTAACTTTGACTTTGTGAGATCTTGAGCCATGCTGGTGGTCCTTGACTTCTGATCCTTTAACTTTGACTCTGGCGCCACCATGAGGTTGATATTTGAGTAATATGTCTAAACAACTATCAGATGGGTTTCCATGATGCAGATATTCAAGTTCCCCAAAAGATACATCATAATGACTTCAGTGATCCTTCAGAGTTTTCCTCAAGCAAATACAAGCTAATATTCTATAATTTTAGGTTGTTATTGAAATATCTCTACAACTGTTGGATTGCCATTAAATTGGGACACACCTTCATGGTCTTAGTCTTGTTGTCCTCTATAGGGGACATGAGTTGACTATATACTACAGTGTAGAGTAGAGTAGAAAGCAACACGCACACAACTTGCTTTGTCTTTTTTGTGGTGCAGGGAATTCATTCCCCCAAAGATTTCCAAAGAAAAAAGAAAAGGCCCACAAACACTTCGACATTGATTTATTGGTTGTCGACGTTTCTGTCAAGGGCCTTTCTCACGACATGTAGTAGTCATACATGTAGTACTTACAAAGGAAGATCATAGGAAGTTCATTTATCTGGGAAGTTTATCACATCATCACAAGAGGAAAGGCTGAGCTGGTGTTAGTATTTATAGTTTAATGATGTTGATGATGATGTTTTATGAAACGTCGTCTGTTCAACAGTGGTGGACAGTAACTAAGTAGATTTACTCAAGTGTTGTTGTTTAAGTAGGACTGTAAAGGTTTGGTGTATTTTGTTATATGTTTTTTAATAACTTAAATGATTATGAAACAAATTAATTGCAAAAGATTAAAGCAGTGCATTATACAGACTTCTTGTCCTTGACAAGTCAGCAAATTAGGAATTTATACATTAAATGTCCAGTAGATGACGCCACTTCACCTGTTCTAGTTTACTGTTTGGTTCAGGCTGACAGTGTAGATCAGTGATTCTCAATGGGGGTGGTACCGCCCCCCAGGGGGCGTTAAGAGGATGACAGGGTGCACTGGAAGCAATATTGTGGAAAGGGGGGCATTGAGTTGCCTTTGGGGGGCATTTGTTTTAAGGCGAGTTTACACCAAAGGTTCACAACAATACGAGTTTACACTTTAAACTACTTGCAAAAAACAGTGGTCTGCAACATTAAAAGCTGCCAGTTCAGTCCACTGCGACTTGACGAGACGGTGGATCCTAACTCTTCTTCTCTTTAGTATTTCTTAAGGCGTTGTGTGGTGCAGCTCCGTGCTGCCTTCATGGGGAATGGGACGTCAGAGCATCATCTTATATAAACTCCGTACTGCAGCGTTATGAATCGGTCTTGTCGTGAACTTTATAGTCTATATTAAACGTTAACATCATTTATCTTCAATAAGTCTATGAACTTAGCTGTCAAACATTTTTCATTCAATGATAGGATTTTTTGATAAATTTTGATAATAGTAACAAAAATAATAGGACTAATAGCAACAATAATAATTATCATAACAATAATAGGGCCTAATCATTATTATTCAGGGCAATTAGCCTACATCTTATTTGATAGGGGGGTGGGGGCAAGAAGGGACCTGGATAATGGATAGGGGGGCAATGGTCCCAAAAAGAACCACTGGTGTAGATCCTGTAACTGAATGAACAAGTTTGTTTCAGAGTTCTTCTTCTGCTTCAGCTGCTTGTTTTTTTTTATTAATATCCGATAATAGTAGGCTACAATGGTTAGGGTTATTCCTTTTGGCTCCTTATTGTTTCACTCGTTCACATAACCTTAAGTAAAGTAGAGCATATTCAATTAAAATCTACCATAAAAGTTACTCATTTAAATGGACTTATTTACACATTCCCCAAATGTCACACTGATAGCAAGCTCTCTGCCCCCCCCCCCTTTATTTCTCCACTCAGGCAAATTGGTTAATGAACATACTTGTTTGGTTATTACATTTAGTAAGAGTTGAGTCTTATGGTAAATGTGGACCTCTTTCAGGAAGTGTGTGTCATCCCACTTCCATTCAGTCTTCCCTCTCTTCTCTGGTCTTTTATGTTAAATCCCAACCTCTCATCTGACTCACGCTAAGAGTCATGACACATGTAGACTCTTTCCCAACCCAGTAGGCTACTAGTGAGTCTTCAACTTTCATTTTGCTGTGTTCACATTCACACAGTGGAGCTGAATGAGCATCATCAGTATATCTTTTAAAATAGCCAATGTTTTAATCCTCCTCTGTTTGGTTCCCTGGTATCTTTCCTGTTCTGTGCCTCAGGGCTCTCTATCCTTCCACGCTCCCGGAGACGGACATTGATGCAGATAACAAGCTTAATGAGGTATGTTGTAAACAAAAGTGTGTTGTAGGCTTTGTATCAGTTGTCACTAAGTACATTTCTTTGAACACTGTAAAATGTTGAGAAACCAGAGTATTTTCCTCTCCTTTATTCTTCTCCTCCTGTTGTTCTTTTTACTTGTCTACATTTAGTTGACCTCCTTGATAAGTGTTTTATGACCTTTTGGATCAGGGACGGAGGAAGATTTTATTCCCATTTACGGCAGCTATATGCACACTTTTTTAAGCCATTTGATAACAGAATTCCTAAAGATCCGTTCATCATTTGAGGAAAAACATGATCGTTGCCATGAGAAAGTATAATCCTGTAGAGCCTACACCCTGTTTTGTATTTAATTGTTCTCCAGCTGTCATCATCATTCTGAAACCAGAACACAACAGATGTTGAGGATGACTTATTTTGACTCCTGCCACCTAAGAAGAGGCAACAATTGTCTGGTGTTACTATTTTTAGGTTAGGCTGCATAAATAACATAGGTACACAGTACTTCATAATGATCCGGCGGGGATTAGATGTCTGGCTGTTCCTTAAAGGGGCGCTATGCAGTTTTGGCAATTTCTTGTCTGTTTTCTCGCTTTTTGCTTGAAGGTTTCTTTATAGAGCTCCCCGTACAGCTTCAGAATAGATATTTGGCAACGCTGTCGTAAAAACTTGCTCGGTCAGTCTGTCGTTTCCTCTTTCTCTGTTCCTCCGATAACGCTTTCCTAGCTTTCTACTTCTTCTTTGCTGGCTCAGCCATGACGATAGTGTGAAAAACTCCATTGCTACCTTGTTAGCCGGTTCCTGAATGGCCGGTTTTGTGTGCAGTGCCTGAAGCAATTTTTTACTTCATGAAACCTGATATCATGCAATACTTCCTGACGCTGAGGCCCAAATGTTACAAGGGGGGTTTTTCCGCTCACAGGTGCTAGGGAGAAGCGAGACAACCAAGATTCAACCCGCAAAATGTCATATAACCATTCCAATGACTCCAAAGCTTTTCAGTTAAGGAAAAATTAAGCTACAACATGGCATAGTTCACCTTTAAGTACTGCCTTGACGAGCGGATGAGGTACAGGTGTGGTGAAAGGATTCAGTGCAGGTGTGTGAAGGGACCAGGTCAGGCAAACGACTGCCAGGGGAGAGACAGAGGAAGAGGCACGAATACAGAATAGACAGAACACACACCAAGCATACTACATATAAAGACAAACAAAACAAACACAGTCACTCACATACAAGTGTCACGGCCAGGGATTCCTGACAATTAAACTAGCAGCCAGATAGTCGGTTTGTCCTAGTTTGCTGACAGAAAAGGCTGCGGTTTAAACTTGACTCGTTTTCATGGTACACAGAAAGTTATACATTAAATAATAGGACTAATAGCAACAATAATAACTATCATAACAATAATAGGACCTAATCATTAATATTCAGGGCAATTAGCCTACATCTTATTTGATAGGGGGGTAAGGGACCTGGATAATGGATAGGGGGGCAGTGGTCCCAAAAAGAACCACTGGTGTAGATCCTGTAACTGAATGAACAAGTTTGTTTCAGAGTTCTTCTTCTGCTTCAGCTGCTTGTTTTTTTTTATTAATATCCGATAATAGTAGGCTACAATGGTTAGGGTTATTCCTTTTGGCTCCTTATTGTTTCATTCGTTCACATAGTAGAGCATATTCAATTAAAATCTACTATAAAAGTTACTCATTTAAATTGACTTATTTACAAATTCCCCAAATGGCACACTGATAGCAAGCTCTCTGCCCCCCCCCACACATTATTTCTCCACTCAGGCAAATTGGTTAATGAACATACTTGTTTGAGTATTACATTTAGTAAGAGTTGAGTCTTATGGTAAATGTGGACCTCTTTCAGGAAGTGTGTGTCATCCCACTTCCATTCAGTCTTCCCTCTCTTCTCTGGTCTTTTATGTTAAATCCCAACCTCTCATCTGACTCACGCTAAGAGTCATGACACATGTAGACTCTTTCCCAACCCAGTAGGCTACTAGTGAGTCTTCAACTTTCATTTTGCTGTGTTCACATTCACACAGTGGAGCTGAATGAGCATCATCAGTATATCTTTTAAAATAGCCAATAGTGATGTGCGATACCACTTAATTCCTATTCGATCCGATACCAAGTAATACCCAGGCTGGTATTGCCGATACCGATACCAAGACCAATACTTTTTACGTATTTTATTTGTAATGTGTTTAAAGTGCAAATAGTTTAAAGTAAAGTAAAAAAGTAAGGTGTAGTCTTACCAATTCCAAATTATAGCTGCATAATGACAAGACAATAAACTACTCTCATATTATTTAATTACAAAGAAAATCTCAGAACAAACTGCTCTCTGTTAGCTTGTTGTAAGAATGCTGGGATTCCGGGGAACTCTTGAACATTAAAAAACTAAAGCCTTAACAGACGTGAATAACTTTCCCACAGTCAGTGAACCTATCACGCTATCTCCCTGTATCTGGAGAACTTCTGCTGCTGCTGCCAAATGACTCCCTGATTGAAGTCTGTCTCGCCCTAGCACCTGGCGTCTTCTCCTCCTGGACCTCCTCCTCAGTCTGACGCTATATCATATCATCATATTCACTCTTATGACTCCCATGTTTAGCGAGGTTTGTAGTGTTACCACTGTATTTCACTGTCTTTCCACACACTCCTGTGCAGACTGCAGCCTGCAGTCTTCTTCGTAGCGAGAAGTTAAAGAAGGGCTGCTGCAGCGTCCGGCTCCGTCACAGAGCCGCAGTGCACACACAACTGACCGGCGGAAGGAGAAGTAGTTCCTTCCCCTAACCGGATATAATTAGACTTTTCTGGTGACAACAAGTTACTTATGATAACATAAACACGCACTCCAAATTACTGAGTTTAAATATCGATCTTTTTATAAGAGAATCGATACTAGAGCAGGAGACGTTGGGATCGTAAATATCGATACTTTAGTATCGATCCGCACATCGCTAATAGCCAATGTTTTAATCCTCCTCTGTTTGGTTCCCTGGTGTCTTTCCTGCTCTGTACCTCAGGGATCTCTTTCTTCCACGCTCACAGAGAATTTGTCTTTTTTTTTTTTGTCATTGATGCAGATAACAAGCTTGTTGTAGGCTTTGTATCAGTTGTCAAGAGTCACTAAGTACATTTCTTTGAACACTGTAAAATGTTGAGAAACCAGAGTATTTTCCTCTCCTTTATTCTTCTACTCCTGTTGTTCTTTTTACTTGTCTACATTTAGTTGACCGCTGTATTTGTTACTACTGTCAGATTGCTTCTCCTCCTTGATAAGTGTTTTATGACCTTTTGGATCAGGGACGGAGGAAGATTTTATTCCCATTTACGGCAGCTATATGCACACTTTTTTAAGCCATTTGATAACAGAATTCCTAAAGATCCGTTCATCATTTGAGGAAAAACATGATCGTTGCCATGAGAAAGTATAATCCTGTAGAGCCTACACCCTGTTGTGTATTTAATTGTTCTCCAGCTGTCATCATCATTCTGAAACCAGAACACAACAGATGTTGAGGATGACTTATTTTGACTCCTGCCACCTAAGAAGAGGCAACAATTGTCTGGTGTTACTATTTTTAGGTTAGGCTGCATAAATAACATAGGTACACAGTACTTCATGACGATCCGGCGGGGACTGGATGTCTGGCTGTTCCTTAAAGGGGTGCTATGCAGTTTTGGCAATTTCTTGTCTGTTTTCTTGCTTTTTGCTTGCAGGTTTCTCTATAGAGCTCCCCGTACAGCTTGTTTAGTGGACTATTTGTGCACGGGACGTTCCACGGGAGGGCTCTCTGTGTAAAGTTCAAATACACGTGATTTCTCACATGTAAACAACACGTAGACAACAGTTAGACAACACAACACGTAGACAACACGTTGATTTTTCACACGTTGTTTACATATTGAGAAATCATGTGTATTTGAACTGTTTGGCTTTCCATATTAATTTTACTAATAACATTAATTAATTAAAATTAATAACAAACAAATTTTAAAGTGGGGGGGATTTTTATTTCCCAGTAAAAATAACACACTAGCATGAGTAAGAAAAGAGGTTGTGATTTACTGAAAAAATACCAAAGAAAGTATGACGCACCCTGTCTGTAGTTCCACATTTACAAGAAGACTCTTCTTGTGAAACTCCTCTTGTAAGTCAGTAATAAAACTGGTGGTAGGAATATCTGTAATATTTACAAAAACTCATAACTGAACAAATGTATGTTTATTATATGCAGTCCATTTAAATGAGCTGCAAAGATTTTGATTTAATATGCTCTGCTTTTTTCAGTGAACAGGTGAAACGCTGAGGAGCCAAAAATAATAAAGTGGATGAACAATTAAAAATAAATCTTGTACTAGCCTATTAGATGTCAACGGGTAAGGGAAGTTCATCTGGCTGAAGAAGGAAGTCAGAACATCAGTTTTGGGTAAGTGCTATACTTTCTACTATTTTAATATCAATTCAATTTTATTTATATCAAATCATAACGAGTTATCTCAAGACACTTTAAAGATAGAGATACAGAGATATAGATAGGTCTAGACCACATTCTATAATTTACAAAGACCCAACAATTACCCACGAGCAAGCATTTAGTGCAACAGTGGCGAGCAGGGGCGAATCACAAAATTCTGGGCCCTGTAGAAAGGCATTCTCTATGGGCCCCTCCCATCCACAGCTATTCATTCTAGCATCTTTTGGGCCCTCCTCACATGAGGGCCCTGGGTACTCAGTCCCCTTTTCCCCCCAGTCTGACGCCCTTGGTGGCGAGGAAAAACTTGCTTTTAGGCAGAAACCTCGGACAGTCCCAGGCTCTTTGTGGTGGCATCTGCATTCTACTCTGCTACATCTCAGAGGGAAATATTGCACTTTTTAATCAAGTTTTAATCAGCTCAGCAGCGTCTTTCTCCCGTTGCGTCTCTCGCCTACCTACACCGGCCCCCCGCACCCTGTCCTCCCTCCCCTTCTAACAGCCTGATCAGCGCTGCTGCACAGAGGGGGAGACAAGAGTACGGAGGGGGGAGGAGCTGCTCCTCTGCTCCTCACTCAGTCATTGAACAGAAGACAGTAGAGAAATACCTCGCGCTCTCTGGTCAATGTATTTGTTGCTAGTCGCTTTTAGAAAAAGAAGTCGCTAAGGGATCTGAAATCTAGCGACAAAGACACTAAGTTGGCAACACTGTAATAGCAGCATTATATTAGCAGCACCTGTGAGTTTATCATGTGACAGTGAAAATGCGAAAGGTGGAGCAGTATGTCCTGTATGTCCCTCACCGGCTAATGTATGTCAAGATGGCGCATGAATACGCAGCGTCTACCCCTGTCTATACAAGCGCAAATGTAAAATTTGAAGCCAATAGGAATACTTGGAATTGCTGGTGGTGGTCAATATTCATAAAAAAAGGACAAGTTTGTGAAGGGCAATACAGATTTTAATAATGAACAACTACAAATGTTACACACTGGGGCTTTAAGAGAACTGCAATGATTTTGTCCATTCTTTGATAAATAATTATCCTAACAAAAACTATAGCGGTAGTAAGATGGTGTTAGTGGTGTTTATACATGGTAGTGAAAAGAAGCGTTAAACGTAAAAAAAAACGCCAAAAACATTGAAAAAGGCGCCAAAAGTGTCGAAAAAAAGAGACCAACATATCAGAAAAAACGTTGATTTTCCCACGCCCAGAAGACAACACAAGGGTTAACATGCACGTACCAAAAGTGAAAGTACTCATTAATAATCATTATATTACTGGGTTATACTTATATTTTCTATTACATTTTGTAAATCTGCTAAGTAGCAAGTACAGTATAAAGTATAAAGTATATCAACATTTACTAAAGATTTATAAACCTTGTAGGTCAGTATGTCTTTCTTTTTAATTACCAGAAACATCCTGTATACTAGTAAACTAGGTTAATATGTGCAGTTAAACATCTGTACAAGACTGTATTTTATTGATAAAATTAACTGGAATATTTGGATTTTGTGATTTCGTTTCAGGGTACAGATCAGGAGAAAACATCCAAAAGGAGAACGGAGCCAAATAGAAGAAGTTTGGAACATAACAACTCTCAGAAGAAAAAACAATCAGTCATCAAAAACAAGGAAGTGAAGCTGAGCTGCCGGGCTGAAGAAGGGAGTCAAAACGAGAAAGAGAACACGGGAGGGAAAGAGCTCGGAGATCTCCTGGCTTCTGTTGCTCATTGATCTCCACTGACTCTGATCGTGACCTTCGTGAACGCAGCAAAATGGCGTCAGCTGTGAAACATGAAAGAAGAGAAAGAGAAGAATCATGTTTCAGCAGAGCAGCCAGAAGTATCAGGAGAGCTCTGTCCAGGATTTGCAGAGGTAGAGATAATTCTCCCTCTCCCAACGTCAACACTAACATTGGCCCTCGTCCTCAACCTAGCCCAGACTATGTTCCTCCTCCCCCTCTTCCTCAACCTAGCCCAGACTATGTCCCTCCTCTCCCTTGTCTTCAACCTAGCCCAGACTATGTGCCTCCTCTACCTCAACATCATATTATGGCCTGTTTGTCTTTCTCTGACACAGACTTTTATGAGCATTACAATGCATCTCTGTCTCGAACAGAATCTCTTCACAGTCTTTCCCCTCATCGTCGTACTTTCAGACCTTCTTGGATACGAGAGGCAAATACTGTCGATTCATCTTTCAAAGAAGGACTCTCTATTTCAGATTCTTCCTCTGACACAAACTCTTGGCAGAATTTCGATGGATCTCTGTTTGGAGGAGAATCTCACTACAGTCATCCCTCCCGACACTCTCCTTTAATTATTGCACCCCGGAAGAGAAACCTCAGTGTCTCCCGCCTCAGGAGAAACAAAAAACATAAGAAAGATCCCCAGAGCATTACTTCTATGACTGATTCCTCTTACTACTTGTTAGGTCAACCTCCACCTGGTTCCCTCACAGAAAAAGAAATAATAAAAAATGCTGCAGCTTCTACGTCAGGAGTCAATCAGGATAATACCAGGGAAATGGAGCTGCATGCAACAGCTGGTCCTTCCACCCTTCAGTACTCATCCAGCAATGATGATGATGATGATGATGATGATGATGATGATGATGATGAAGATGATTCAGAATCTGATACATGCTATCACAGAGAAAAAGAAAGGGATGAGTTGTCTCGTAGCCGGGAAACTCGTAAATATAAACGCGCTCGTTTTCGTTCTCCTCCTTTATCAGATCCTAACTTACATCTTCCAAACAGAAAAGAAACAGATGATGGTGGACCCAGCTTCACTAACTCCAGTTCTACTGTCAGTATACCAACCTGCTCTCAGTCCATAGCCCCAAATGTTGCTGCCCCTCCATGTCCACAAGTCAGACCAGCAGTCCTCCAGGACTCAACTGTCTGCACTAAAAGACGCAGAACACAAGATGCATTTCAGTTTTCACCTGTGCAGTCTGGAAGCAAACCAATAGCTGACACTGATGCTCCGATGGAAATGGAGGTACCTGTTACAGCTGTGAACTACTCAGTCACAAACACCCTGCCAGCCCATTCTCTCCTCCAACTCTTCTCCTCAGATCCTGGTTGGAGTAGAAGAGACTCCAGCTGCCTGCCTCGTTCTCCCAGCATGCCTTCACTGAGTCAAATAACCTCTGAAAAGAACAAGACCTTAACACGAGCTGAAAGCTTACCTGAGATTGTGTTAAAAACCAGCTTTGAGGAGTTTACACCTGATATCACTGCTGATGAAAGCGATGAAACCTACAGGTTCCAGTGCTCCTGCCCAGGCCTGTACCAGTGCAGTGTGACCGGCCTGGTGTTCCACATGGAGGGAGAAGGGGACGTGGTCTACAGGACTGTCCCTTGGAACAGGAGGCTACTGGCCCAGCATCACAAGAAGCCTGCAGGACCCCTGTTTGACATCAAATGTCTGCAGCAGTCTGTGTGTCAGCTTCATCTCCCACACTGTGAGATCCGCTCCACAGGTGGATGGGATTTCTTGTCAGTTGCTCATGTGAACGATGAGGGCATTGAGTTTATCAGCCCTCATAGGATAACCGAAACTCATGTTATTATAAACATCACAGGGTTTTCTGGTTTCGGTAATGTCAAGGATGAAGATTCACCACCTGACCCGGTCCGAGCGCTGGTTCTGCTGTTCTACAGGCCCCCAGCTGATCCTGATCCTGAATCCCTCCTCAATGTGTTGTTGCTACCGAGGAACGTTGTTCTCCGGGATGTGCAGCGCATCAGGAAGAAGTTAGTTGGAGATGAGAGCTACATAGAGACATCTCCACACTGTAAACTGCACCCACAGCAGGAATACTCTCTGTCCACTTGTCCTGAAGACGACTCAGTTCTAGTTCAACCAACAGAAGCAGAGTTTGACTGTGACGACTATGACAACTTCTTCCCATCATTCCAGGTGAGCTTAGAAACAATAATGAAACACATTAAGCTGTTTTTGAGGGACACCAACAGCTCCAAAAGTGTCTGGGAAAGACGAGTTTGTCTATCATCCACCGGAGTAAGAAGGTCCTGTGGGCCGAGCGCTGTGAGTCTCCGTCCTGATGGCAGGCTGTTGGACATACGGAGCAGCTTCATCGATGGGATATCAGGACCTGTTCTCAAAAGTCTGCTGGACAAACTGTTGGAGAAAAAGGTGATGGCTGATCCTGAGAGGGAGTCAGCGGACTCGATGAAAAACACAAGAGACAAAGCTCGTTTTGTTGTCGACACAGTGAGGAAGAAAGGTGAAGCTGCTAGTTCAGAGATGATTGAGTTCCTCTGTGAGGCCGACCCGTTTCTCTGTGAACATCTTGGGTTGATCTGAAGCTAAATGAACAGGTGATGACTTCAGTTTAAGAGTATTTTCTGCAAGAGACCATGAACTCAATAGCCCAGTTTCTTCATAAAAGTGCATTTGTAGCTGATCAAATGTTAAAATATAAGAGCTAAATAGTAGACCTCTAATAGTGCAGCTGGTTAGTTAAATTAGGTTTCCGGTTGATGATGCTGTGTGAACTACTTTTTTCTTCGGGGAATCTCCCTGAGCTGTTTTTACAGACTGAACATGAGAGGAAACTGTGAGGATGTTTAGAGCCACCTGCTGGCTGACATGAGTTACTGTAAACTGTTGATGCCTTTTTATTTTACAGGATGTTGGAGATTAAGTAACTCTTGTTCATAAAAGTTCTACTTGGTGGCTCCTCTGGAGCTTCTGATTATATCAAACAAGTTCCTCAGCTGATGGGAGTTTGTCCAATTGTCATAAAATGTAAATGTGTGAATGTCCATTTCCTTAAATCCTTTAAAGGGATAGTCCAGCTCTCTTCAAAGCCAGCCGACTCCTTGTGATTCCTTGTGTTGTGATCTCAGTGTCTCTATGGTCTCTGGTAATTCCACCACACAGATCCTGTGAGAAACACTGATGGTTAGCCTTTGCAACTCATTTATAAATGCTTTGTACAGCATAGAAAGTGCTCACTTTAGATGGGCTCAGACAATACACTTAACTAACCAGCAGTAAATCCTGAATTAGTCATGGATTACATTATTGGTAAGTATTTGTAACAGATGTATTAACACCACAGCTATTAGTTTAGGCCTTTTTCTAAATAATAACATTTTATTTAAGGCATGAACAAATGTAGGTGTAGATAGTCTGTTAATCATTAACTACCTAGTTTTAACTGACCTTATACATTCCTGAGTACCTAATTAATAATGGTAAAATTACTTCATTTACAAATGGTTAATGCATCATTTAGGAATTACTAAAAATAAACTTATAAACATTTAACATGGGCTTACTTACTATGGACCAACCATTTACTAACTGTATTTACAAATGCTGTACTAATTAGAATGAATGTAGGAACTATGATTTACAAATGATAAACAAAGAAATTACTAATAGTTTGTAGCTTGTTTATAAAGGAAAATTATTTGCAATACTTAGAAAGTGTCAAACTTCCATTTATAAACATGATTTTCGAGAGCCTTATTTACCATGAACAAATCATTTATAAGTGTGTATACAAATGCTTTATTTATGAGAATTAACATAGGAGCAATGCTTTACAAATGATGAACAAAGCATTTAGCAATAGTTAGCAAATCGTTTATAATGGGAAAATTGTTTCATTTACAAATGATTGTTTCATTATCTATTAAGTATATATCATGTACTTACAAACATATTTATCAAGATAGGCTTATTTACTATGAACAAACCATTTATAACTGTGTAAACAAATACTTTACTCATGATGAACTATGTATGAACAATTAATAAGTAATAATGAGCAAACCATTAACTAATAGTTAACTAATGCTTAACAAATTATAAATTATGGCTAGTTATTATAAAGTGCTTCCGAAACGGGGATTTAAATTATTATCCTACACTTGTCAGGGCTTCACCTGCACAGATACAGAAGTTATAAAATAGAGCATGCATAGATTTAGAGTCATAGACAACATGTGGGAAATATATTTAATACTGTGATAGAGCTGACTCCCCCAAAATAACTTTAGGCTAAATAAATGACTATTGATGTATTTAAAACTGTTAAAAATATAGAAAAAAATATCTTATATGGTGATGTTTCTCTGCTGGAATATGTCAATAGAAAATTAAATCACGGTACAATAATAAATATCACAACTAACTAAAAATATAACACTTAGACTGAATCTGGTCTAGACATTTATAGCATGAAACCAAATGTGTGGGCCTTTCCTCCCACCATATTTGAACTCTTTGTAATGTTTCTACACTCTGAACTTTTTATTCTCCTTCGTATTTAGACTCTGGAGGATCAACACTGTCAGCCTCAACCAACCAGTGATCTATAACTGGTGAAATATCATCATATACTGGATACACATCATATAGTTGTTTTTTATTGGTAACATCCTAATCCTAAAGTAACCAAGTAGTACTAAATACATGTGTCACATAAATGTAGAGGAGTAAAATGTACAATAGGAGTAGAAGTATAAAATATACTGTATAATGAAAATACCTCAAACTTTTACAGTACTAAGTAAATGTACTTTGTTGTCTCTCCACCACTGATATGAACAACAAACTTTCATGTTTGTGTACACAATATGGAAAATCTGTAGATATTCTGATGTATTATTGTGGGTTACATCTGTATTATTTTAGCCTAAAACTGTTTTAGATGAATTTACCATTGATGATGTTATTTGAAAAGCCTACTAGATTAATTTGTATTTGCTTTGAGATGTAAATTACCCTAAGTAGGGCTGCACAATTAATTGCAATTTTATCAAAATCGCAATATGGACTAGTTCAATATCCAAATCGCAGGGGGGCGCAATATTTGTTAAGGGCAAAATATGTGTCAGACTGTTCTAAAATAAAGTACTGTGGTGTTGTAGAGATGTCCCAGCCTACAGATCCTATCCTACAGACTACAGAAAACATCTTTATTTTGGTACAGATCGCAAAAAAATCACACTTCAATCATTTTGTTTTCAATTTAAAAAAAATATATTTTTTAATAAAAATGACAATAATGATCCAAAAATGATCATTCCCTCCAATATCGTGAATCATATCGCAATCGCAATATCAGTCAAAATAATCGCAATTAGATATTTTCCTCATGTCGTGCAGCCCTAACCCTGAGTGACCTTTTAAATCTGAACATTTGAAGCCTATTTAATATCAAACCTCTATGTTAATATATATTTATATTAATGTTTCTAATTGTGTTGAATAACATCTCACCATGTTGGAGCAAACAAGAGAAGAGTGATGGATGACACTGTTGTCACATTTATATTTAATTAACTGAATTATCGTTATATTTGTTACTGTTTGACTGTTTTTATCTTTATTGATACCACTTTGTTTACAATTTTGTTTTACATTTTATCAACTATATTACTAATATAAAGTTATTTAACTTTAACTTTGTGAGATCTTGAGCCATGCTGGCGGTCCTTGACTTCTGATCCTTTAACTTTGACTCTGGCGCCACCATGAGGTTGATATTTGAGTAATATGTCTAAACAACTATCAGATGGGTTTCCATGATGCAGATATTCAAGTTCCCCAAAAGATACATCATAATGACTTCAGTGATCCTTCAGAGTTTTCCTCAAGCAAATACAAGCTAATATTCTATCATTTTAGGTTGTTATTGAAATATCTCTACAACTGTTGGATTGCCATTAAATTGGGACACACCTTCATGGTCTTAGTCTTGTTGTCCTCTATAGGGGACATGAGTTGACTATATACTACAGTGTAGAGTAGAGTAGAAAGCAACACGCACACAACTTGCTTTGTCTTTTTTGTGGTGTAGGGAATTCATTCCCCCAAAGATTTCCAAAGAAAAAAGAAAAGGCCCACAAACACTTTGACATTGATTTATTGGTTGTCGACGTTTCTGTCAAGGGCCTTTCTCACGACATGTAGTAGTCATACATGTAGTACTTACAAAGGAAGATCATAGGAAGTTCATTTATCTGGGAAGTTTATCACATCATCACAAGAGGAAAGGCTGAGCTGGTGTTAGTATTTATAGTTTAATGATGTTGATGATGATGTTTTATGAAACGTCGTCTGTTCAACAGTGGTGGACAGTAACTAAGTAGATTTACTCAAGTGTTGTACTTAAGTAGGACTGTAAAGGTTTGGTGTATTTTGTTATATGTTTTTTAATAACTTAAATGATTATGAAACAAATTAATTGCAAAAGATTAAAGCAGTGCATTATACAGACTTCTTGTCCTTGACAAGTCAGCAAATTAGGAATTTATACATTAAATGTCCAGTAGATGACGCCACTTCACCTGTTCTAGTTTACTGTTTGGTTCAGGCTGACAGTGTAGATCAGTGATTCTCAATGGGGGTGGTACCGCCCCCCAGGGGGCGTTAAGAGGATGACAGGGTGCACTGGAAGCAATATTGTGGAAAGGGGGGCATTGAGTTGCCTTTGGGGGGCATTTGTTTTAAGGCGAGTTTACACCAAAGGTTCACAACAATACGAGTTTACACTTTAAACTACTTGCAAAAAACAGTGGTCTGCAACATTAAAAGCTGCCAGTTCAGTCCACTGCGACTTGACGAGACGGTGGATCCTAACTCTTCTTCTCTTTAGTATTTCTTAAGGCGTTGTGTGGTGCAGCTCCGTGCTGCCTTCATGGGGAATGGGACGTCAGAGCATCATCTTATATAAACTCCGTACTGCAGCGTTATGAATCGGTCTTGTCGTGAACTTTATAGTCTATATTAAACGTTAACATCATTTATCTTCAATAAGTCTATGAACTTAGCTGTCAAACATTTTTCATTCAATGATAGGATTTTTTGATAAATTTTGATAATAGTAACAAAAATAATAGGACTAATAGCAACAATAATAATTATCATAACAATAATAGGGCCTAATCATTATTATTCAGGGCAATTAGCCTACATCTTATTTGATAGGGGGGTGGGGGCAAGAAGGGACCTGGATAATGGATAGGGGGGCAATGGTCCCAAAAAGAACCACTGGTGTAGATCCTGTAACTGAATGAACAAGTTTGTTTCAGAGTTCTTCTTCTGCTTCAGCTGCTTGTTTTTTTTTATTAATATCCGATAATAGTAGGCTACAATGGTTAGGGTTATTCCTTTTGGCTCCTTATTGTTTCACTCGTTCACATAACCTTAAGTAAAGTAGAGCATATTCAATTAAAATCTACCATAAAAGTTACTCATTTAAATGGACTTATTTACACATTCCCCAAATGGCACACTGATAGCAAGCTCTCTGCCCCCCACTTTATTTCTCCACTCAGGCAAATTGGTTAATGAACATACTTGTTTGGTTATTACATTTAGTAAGAGTTGAGTCTTATGGTAAATGTGGACCTCTTTCAGGAAGTGTGTGTCATCCCACTTCCATTCAGTCCTTCCTCTCTTCTCTGGTCTTTTCTGGTTAAATCCCAACCTCTCATCTGACTCACGCTAAGAGTCATGACACATGTAGACTCTTTCCCAACCCGGTAGACTACTAGTGAGTCTTCAACTTTCATTTTGCTGTGTTCACATTCACACAGTGGAGCTGAATGAGCATCATCAGTATATCTTTTAAAATAGCCAATGTTTTAATCCTCCTCTGTTTGGTTCCCTGGTATCTTTCCTGTTCTGTGCCTCAGGGCTCTCTATCCTTCCACGCTCCCGGAGATGGACATTGATGCAGATAACAAGCTTAATGAGGTATGTTGTAAACAAAAGTATGTTGTAGGCTTTGTATCAGTTGTCAAGAGTCACTAAGTATATTTCTTTGAACACTGTAAAATGTTGAGAAACCAGAGTATTTTCCTCTCCTTTATTCTTCTACTCCTGTTGTTCTTTTTACTTGTCTACATTTAGTTGACCGCTGTATTTGTTACTACTGTCAGATTGCTTCTCCTCCTTGATAAGTGTTTTACGACCTTTTGGATCAGGGACGGAGGAAGATTTTATTCCCATTTACGGCAGCTATATGCACACTTTTTTAAGCCATTTGATAACAGAATTCCTAAAAATCCGTTCATCATTTGAGGAAAAACATGATCGTTGCCATGAGAAAGTATAATCCTGTAGAGCCTACACCCTGTTGTGTAGTTAATTGTTCTCCAGCTGTCATCATCATTCTGAAACCAGAACACAACAGATGTTGAGGATGACTTATTTTGACTCCTGCCACCTAAGAAGAGGCAACAATTGTCTGGTGTTACTATTTTTAGGTTAGGCTGCATAAATAACATAGGTACACAGTACTTCATGACGATCCGGCGGGGACTGGATGTCTGGCTGTTCCTTAAAGGGGTGCTATGCAGTTTTGGCAATTTCTTGTCTGTTTTCTCGCTTTTTGCTTGAAGGTTTCTCTATAGAGCTCCCCGTACAGCTTGTTTAGTGGACTATTTGTGCACGGGACGTTCCACGGGAGGGCTCTCTGTGTAAAGTTCAAATACACGTGATTTCTCACATGTAAACAACAAGTGCTGTAAAACTGACTGTACTTGCAAGTAAAAACTAACTTTAAAGCTACATTGTAAAGGAATTTCCCCCATCTAGTGTTGAGATCGTATATTGCAATCACCTCTCTCGAACCATGCACTTCAAATGACGTATTACAGCTACGGTAGCCTTCGCGCTTCCAAAAGCCTGTCCTTTGCTTTTTTCAATATCCTTTTTCTTTTTCTGGGCGAGGAAGAAGAAAACTCCTGTTCCTGAAAATTGGATTTTGAATAGGCTACCGGTATGTGCATGAGGCAGAGTGGCAATCGGGAGAATCAGGACTTTTGCCCGCTCCTGCCTAGAGCCAGGCCAGCTCAGCAGCGTCTTTCTCCCGTTGCGTCTCTCCCCTACCTACACCGGCCCCCCGCACCCTGTCCTCCCTCCCCTTCTAACAGCCTGATCAGCGCTGCTGCACAGAGGGGGAGACAAGAGTACGGAGGGGGGGAGGAGCTGCTCCTCTGCTCCTCACTCAGTCATTGAACAGAAGACAGTAGAGAAATACCTCGCGCTCTCTGGTCAATGTATTTGTCGCTAGTCACTTTTAGGAAAAGAAGTCGCTAAGGGATCTGAAATCTAGCGATAAAGACACTAAGTTGGCAACACTGTAATAGCAGCATTATATTAGCAGCACCTGTGAGTTTATCATGTGACAGTGAAAATGCGAAAGGTGGAGCAGTATGTCCTGTATGTCCCTCACCGGCTAATGTATTTCAAGATGGCGCATGAATACGCAGCGTCTACCCCTGTCTATACAAGCGCAAATGTAAAATTTGAAGCCAATAGGAATACTTGGAAGTGCTGGTGGTGGTCAATATTCATAAAAAAAGGACAAGTTTGTGAAGGGCAATACAGATTTTAATAATGAACAATTACAAATGTTACACACTGGGGCTTTAAGAGAACTGCAATGATTTTGTCCATTCTTTGATAAATAATTATCCTAACAAAAAAATATATATATATTAAGTATAAATCATGTACTTACAAACATATTTTTCAAGAAAGGCTTATTTACTATAAACAAACCATATATAACTATGTAAACAAATACTTTACTCATGATGAACTATGTATGAACAATTAATAAGTAATAATGAACTAACTAATAGTTAACTAATGCTTAATAAATGATGAATTATGGTTAGTTATTATAAAGTGCTACAAAAACAGTGATTTAAATTATTATCCTACACTTGTCAGGGCTTCACCTGCACATATACAGCGGTTATAAAATGGTGCATGATTAGATTTAGAGTCATAGAGAACATGTGGGAAATATATTTAATCTTGTGATAGAGCTGACTCCCCCGAAATAACTTTAGGATAAATAAATGACTATTGATGTATTTAAAACCCTTAAAAATATAGAAAAAAATATCTTATATGGTGATGTTTCTCTGCTGGAATATGTAAATAGAAAATTAAATCACGGTACAATAATAAATATCACAACTAACTAAAAAATATAACACTTAGACTGAATCTGGTCTACACATTTATAGCATGAAACCAAATGTGTGGGCCTTTCCCTCCCACCATATTTGAACTCTTTGTAATGTTTCTACACTCTGAACTTTTTATTCTCCTTCGTATTTAGACTCTGGAGGATCAACACTGTCAGCCTCAACCAACCAGTGAACTATAACTGGTGAAATATCACCATCTACTGGACATTTGATCTATAAGTTCCTAATGTACTCTCTTATCACCCTTATAATCATTTAAGTTGTTTTTATATAGGTAACATCCTAATCCTAAAGTAACCAAGTAGTACTAAATACATGTGTCACATAAATGTAGAGGAGTAAAAAGAACAATAGGAGTAGACGTATAAAATATATTTTATAATAAGGCTGGTCTAATATGTCGATATTATATTGATATCGAAATATGAGACTAGATATCGTCTTAGATTGTGGATATCGTAACATGGCATAAATGCTATTTTCCTGATTTTTAAAAGCTGCATTACAGTAAAGTGATACATTTCTGAACTTACTAGACTGTTTTAGCTGTTCTATTATTTGCCTTTACACACTTATTGATGATTATATATCTAAAAACTAATTGCAAATAATATTTTGTGAAAGCACCAATAGTCAACCATACAATATTGTCGCAATATCGACATTGATGTATTTGGTCAAATGTATTATGATATCTAATTTTCTCCATATTGCCCAGCCCTACTGTATAATGAAACTACCTCAAACTTTTACAGTACTTAAGTAAATGTACTTTGTTGTCTCTCCACCACTGATATGAACAACTTCTCAAAAGTCTTCATCACCAATGAGGTGAGAGCTACAGGCCAAAAGTAATTTAAGACCTTGGGATTCTTACACTTAGCCACAGGAATGATTGTAGAATGTTTCCAAATCTTTGGCACTGTTTGCGTCTGGAGTGATTGAGTAAAAATCACTTTAAAAATTTCAGTTAACTGACCAGCACAAGACTTGACCACTGATGTTGTCAGGGCCAGGACTTTTCCTAAACTTAGTTTGTTTAAATAATGTTTTGACCTTAGATACATCAATATCAAAATCAAAAGCAGAGGAATCACTGACCAAATCCTCACTCATGTGACTGATTTCCGCACTAAAATCATTATTAGAATATCTCATATAAAAACTATTTAATTAATTTGCTAGGCAAGGCAAGGCAGCTTTATTTGTATAGCACATTTCAGCAACAGGGCAATTCAAAGTGCTTTACATAAAACATTAAAGAGCAGTTAGAAGACAATTAAAAACAATTTAAAAACATTAATAAACAAATTAAAAACATTAAAAGACAATAATAAAATTGATAGTGCAGTATAAGAAATTAAAGTTAATAAAATAGATTATTTAAAGAAAAGCAACATCAAAAAGATAGGTCTTTAGCTTAGATTTAAAAGAACTGAGAGTTGCAGCGGACCTACAGGTTTCTGGGAGTTTGTTCAAAATATGTGGAACATAAAAACTGAACGCTGCTTCCCCCTGTTTAGTTCTGACTCTGGGGACAACAAGTAGACCTGTCCCAGACCACCTGAGAGGTCTGGGTGGGTCATAGTGTAGTAGCAGATCAGAAATGTATTTTGGCCCTAAACTGTTCAGTGATTTATAAACCAGTAAAAGTATTTTGAAATCAATTCTTTGAGGCACTGGAAGCCAGTGTAGAGACTTCAGTACTGGAGTGATGTGATCCACTTTCTTGGTCTTAGTGAGGACTCGAGCAGCAGCGTTCTGAATCAGCTGCAGCTGTCTGATTGATTTCTTAGGGAGACCTGTAAAGACACCGTTACAGTAGTCAAGTCTACTGAAGATAAAAGCATGGACAAGTTTTTCCAGATCCTGCTGAGACATAAGTCCTTTAACCCTTGATATATTTCTAAGGTGATAATAGGCATATTTTTTAATTATGTTAATGTGGCTTTTAAAATTCAGGTCTGAGTCCATGACTACACCAAGATTTCTTGCTTTGTCTGTTGTTTTTAACATTGTCGTTTGAAGCTGAGCGCTGACTTTCAATCGTTCCTCTTTTGCTCCAAAAACAACCACCTCCGTTTTTTCTTCATTTAATTTAAGAAAGTTCTGGCACATCCAATCATTAATCTGTTCAATGCACATATTTAATTGTTGTATTGGGCTATAGTTCCCAGGCGATAGGGTTATGTAAATTTGTGTGTCATCCGCATAACTATGGTAACTTATTTTGTTGTTTTCCCTTATTCTGAGCCAGTGGAAGCATGTAGATGTTGAACAGAAGAAGCCCCAGAACTGAGCCTTGGGGAACTCCGCACGTCATATTTGTATGCTCAGATGTATATTACCTATAGACACAAAGTAGTCCCTATTCTTTAAATAGGATTCAAACCACTTTAGTACAGAGCCAGAAAGACCAACCCAGTTTTCCAATCGGTCAAGCAATAGTCATGGTCTACCGTATGCTAGCTGCTCATCAGAATCAAAACCATTTAAGGAAACAGTACTAGTGCCTTTGTGTAGTCCTGTCATTAGTTTCATGCCATTCCACACAGATCTGAGATCAGACTCACTAAATTTGGACTCAATTTTTCTTTTATACTGAAGTTTAGCCTTTACTATTTCAACCTGCAACGGACTTATAGGCTCCCTTGATAGAGCCATAGCAGAGATCCAATATTCTGTTCCCCCGAGTGAGACAGGTGATGTACTGGATGAAACTGCTCAGCGATTTTTTACAGCTGACATGATTAAAATCACATAGAAAGAAGCACGGGGCATCGGGAGAGATTGATTGTAGTCTTTGAGCTACTGAAAAGATGACATCAGAAGCAGATTTTATATCTGCTCTGGGATGGATGTAGCCTGGATGCTAGCCGAACTTAGCCCAGCCCACAACATTCGAGGTCGGGAAGTTCACATTCTGACTAGAATCTGAGTATGACAACGTCAGGCTTGGATGGATGTACACTACTGATAAAAATATTTGGGGGAATTCCCTAGACAGATAGAATCTAACCGACAACAGCTCGATGTCCGGTAAACAAATCCGTTCGCGCACAGTAGCGCCGTTACACCACTTTGGATTGATGGAAAGGCAGACACTCCCGACCGTGATGCTTCCCTGTCACCTCCGGGTCACGGTCCAAGCGGATCGGAACCCCAGATCCATCAATGTCCACAGTAGAATCAAGGTCAGTGTCAGTCAGCCACGTCTCGGTGAAAGCCATCACACAAGTGTCCCTAAACTCGCGCAAAGAGGCCACACACGTTTGCAGTTCATCAGTTGTATTCCCTAAGGACTGGACATTAGCCAGCAGTATCGATGGTAAGGGAAGACGTTTCTTTTTAATTAATTTTCTTAAATGTTGCCACACTCCGCCCCGTTTCCCTCTCTTCCTAATTTGTTTACCTGGTGTAGCCGAACACCTAGAACTTTGTATCAGAGTTGCGTCTAGGTCCACCACGTAATTGCTTGATTTAAATCCCAGGAGAAAGTTCTTTGTGTATCGGATCCTGTCGGGCTTGACAAACAAACCCTGAGCGATGTTCAGCACGATTGCCAGAAGTAGGAAGAAAAATATCTCCATTGTTAGGGTTGATACGCACGGCAAAACCCCTCTGCACAAACAATAAAAAAACTTAGTAGTTTTAAAAAATAGGTACGTAGACAATATACTAACAACAAAGAGACTCCTCCTACCGGTCGCCTGCAATTGAGCCGCGCCCCCTCAGATCAAATGTAGGCTAAAAGGATTAAAACCTAAAATATTATACCAGAATATCTCCACAATTGTACATTATTTTCTGTAAAAAAACAAAAACATAAAAGAATGTTGTTTATATCAGTGGTGAAGAGTGAATAAGTAATCAAATTACATTTTAAAAGATTAAAGCAGTGCATTATACATACATGATGGTTCTTTCCCTTAATAAATGAGCTCTTTAGGAACTTATAGATCAAATATCCAGTAGATGGTGATATTTCACCAGTTTTGGTTAACCAACGGTTTGGTTGAGGATGACAGTTAGTACACTGAAAAAAATGTTTAGTGTTATTTATCTGGGAAACCTAGGAAAGTTTTTGCACTTAGAAATTGTAAGTAAATTCTACAAGGGCAATCATCAAGTAAACTTTACTTGCAGATATAAGTTTCTTTTACTAGCAAACCTCAGGTAATTTATTGATGTTTATTAATATGGTTATTGAATTTCACTCTCTCATTCTTTGTAAGTTTTACTTAAACTCTGACGGCTTCAAAATGAAAAATCAATCAATTCAAGGTAATTTTTAAATACTTTTTCTAACTTTTATTTATGGACAATATTTAAGTAACATTTACACAACATTTTACATAATTTTTCTGCAGTTTAAATTGCCTATATTTGTTCTTAATGTTTTTGTTTATTGAAACAATGACTTAAAAAAAATGAGGCAACTGTTTAATTTAACAACCCATATATTTTTCTTAAGTGAAAAAATATTTTTTTCAATGAAACATTTTCCAGCAAGTTTGCATGGCAAAACAACAACAAGGTGTAGTTCACCCTAAGATGAATTTTTTGTTATTATTTACTCACGCCTTAATAAGATTGGTAAAGTTTTGTTAACATCTGTGTTCTTCTGCGAGTTTGAGAGACCTTTTTTCCACTCAACTGCAGTGAGTGGTATCTTTGCTTCAAACGTCCAAATTACATCAATAATCAATAAAATGTTTTCATCCTGCTTGTCTGCAGTGTTGGGAACGTTACTTTAAAAAAGTAATTAGTTATAGTTACTCACTACTTGTTCAAAAAAGTAACTGAGTTAGTAACTGAATTACTCTATAATAAAAGTAACTCGTTACCAGGGAAAGTAACTATTTGCGTTACTTTAAAAAAAAAATGTCAAAGAATTTGGATTTTTTTTAGCAGTTTTCACAAGTCAGTTGAAATGAGTAGAACAGACAGGTGTTTGTACATAACTTTCGATATTTATTGCACGTCGACAGACAGCAAGAGATTTATCCTGCACTTCAAGTATTATCTTTGTAAGAAAAGTTAACAGTTACACCATATAAACTTATATGACACATATACTTTTAACACCTGCCTGTCATATGATTGACTTCAGCCTGTGTCATAGGTTTTTGTTGTGATCTAGCTTTTGCTGCTTGGAGGACTGTCATGAGAAGAAGCAAGACGCGGGTCGTAATCCTCATAAAAGAGAGTTTTATTTAACTACAGCACGGGGTAACGTCAACCATGCACTTTTCTTATTTCAAGCTAATACTGCTGTCTTCCGGTAGTTAGCATACCCCACCCCACTACGGTAACTCCACATGGACAAAAGACAATCTCACAACATCTCCCCCTTTTGGAAGTTAGCAATAACAAGATCCCGAACATCTGCATTTTGCAACATCAATTAAACCTTAAATTGTGTTAAACAATATAACAAAGATAAATGCAAAACTTTGCTATCAAATAACGTCTTTCTTTTGTTATTGAGTCTTGGCAAACTATCTCCAAACGGTGCAGGACCTCACAGGGGTAGACTACCCTCAGTCCTGAAAGGGGTTATTCTGCCCTTTTGAACATCTCAGTCTAGTAACCTAAGAGGCACCCTTATCTCACGGCCCCTGGAAGACCTTTTCACAGGAGTGGACGGTGGAAGGGGAGACCCTGGGGAAGGGTCTGCTGGTAGCTGGCTCACTAGTGATTCTGGTGGCGCAGCCACATCTTTCAGCGGGGAACCGCTGTCCGGCTGAGACACTGTAGGCTGAGCACATTGCTGTTTCTCTGGAGATTCAGTCTCCGGAACCGTCTGGAGATGACGCCTGTTCCGACGGGTGACGTTCCCATTGTCCATCTCCACGAGGTAGGATCTCGGCTCCTCAGACTTACTGATGACCCTGGCAGGTGTCGTCCAACCCCTCTCCCCATCGAGCTTCACCCCAACAGCCTGACCAGGGTGAAGTTCAGGGAGCTCGCGTGCCGAATGCCTGCGGTCATGGTAGAACCTGTATGAACCCTTTGCTGTTGCGTCCTTCATATAGACTTGGTTCCAGTTGAACGGACGTGGCAGCAACGTCTTTTCCAGGACCGAAACAGTTGTACGGATCTGTCTACCAGTCATGAGCAGTGCTGGACTTTCACCTGTTGCTGCGATTGGAGTAGAGCGATAACTCAAAAGGGCCAAGCAGGGGTCCGGCTGTTTGAGGATATACTTAGCAGTCTGAACAGCCCTTTCTGCAGCTCCATTCGACTGGGGGTAATGTTGGTTGGAGGTAATGTGAGTGAAACCATACCTCCGTTTGAAATCACGGAACTCTGCTGATGTGAACTGTGTCCCGTTGTCGCTGATCAGTTCCAGCGGGATGCCCCACCTCACAAAAATGTGCTTGAGCCTGTCGATAACCTGCTTGCTGGTAATGGCCGGTAGGGAAGCAATATCAATGTCCCTAGAGAAGTAATCGACAGCGACAAGAAAGGTCTTACCCTCCAGCTCAAACAGGTCAACAGCAATCCTTTGCCATGGGCCACAGGGCAGGGGAGTGGTCACCAGTGGTTCGCGTTTTTGTGTAGGTTTGTGTTCTCTGCAAAAGTCACATGATTTCACTTTGCTTGTGATCTGTGCTCCAATGCTTGGCCACCAAACTGTCAACTTGGCTCGCTCCCGACACTTGGTGAGACCCTGGTGACCTATGTGTAGTTGGTTCAGGACTCCAGCTCTGAGTACTGCTGGAACTACTATGCGGTCGTGGTATAGGACCAGACTGTCCGACTCTGATAAGTGGCTTCTGGCTGCATAGTACCCACGCAGTGGTGAGCCCTCCGCCATTTTGCGAGGCCACCCTTTTCTGATGAATGTGATTACTTTTTGAAGTTCAGCATCACTTTGTGTGGCCCTGCGAATTTCCTCAAGCTTAGGTGACTTGATTGGTTTGCTAGCTACCATAGTGTTCACATATGCCTTTACTTGCATTTCTGTTTCAGGCACGCAACTGTCTTTCAGTGGATGTCTGGAGAGTATCTCATGACTACTAGCTGCTTACTGGGAACGTGTTCGGCAGTGACGTTGAAGCGCATGAGGCGCATAAGCAGTCTCTGACATCGTAGTGGCGTTTTGTCCAGATCGTACGAGTTAATCAATGGCACTAGTGGCTAGTGGTCAGTTTGTAAGCGGACCCGGCCCATACCTTGGATGTAGCGGGCGAAACGTTCACAAGCCCAGACCGATGCCAGGCACTCTTTTTCAATTTGTGAATATCTCTTCTCCGCATCTGTGAGTGTGCGTGAGCAAAAGGCAACAGGCCGCAACTCTCCATCGTGGTCCTGTAACAGGGCAGCACCAAGGCCATAACTGCTGGCATTGGCGCTGACCACCGTTGGTTTGTTGGCGTCGTAATAACAAAGGGCTGGTGCAACCATGAGCATTGCTTTCGCTTTGTTAAATGCTTGCTCCTGAGGCTCACCCCAAACCCACGCAGTCTCTTTCTTGAGCAGGTTAGTGAGCGGATGCAACACTGTAGACAGGCCCGGCAGGAATTTTCCAACATAGTTAACCAGTCCAAGCACCTGCCGCAGCTGCTCCACGTTGGAGGGACTGGACATCTGAGCGATAGCTTCCACTTTGCTCTCATCAGGCTTCACCCCCTCCGCGCTAATGATGTGTCCAAAGAACCGCAGTTCAGCCTTTCCAAAGTGACACTTGGCCTTGTTGAGCTTGAGACCGGACGCCTTAACCGTCCGCAACACCATGTCGAGATGGCGGTCATGCTCCTCTTTTGTAGATCCATAAACCAGGATATCATCCATCACAACGACGGTCCCTTCTAGGCCTTTGAGCAGGTCGGTCATCAGCCGCTGGAAGATGTCAGGCGCTGATGTAATGCCAAATGGCAGACGTTTGAAGCAAAAACGGCCCATTGGGGTAATGAAGGTTGTCAATCTTTGGCAGCTGGGGTCCAGTGGAATTTGCCAGAACCCACTAGAGGCGTCCAGAGTGGAGAAAACCTTGGCTCCTGCCAGCTTAGGTGTTATATCGTCCAGTGTGGGCAAAAAATGTAACGTTCGGCTTCACTCCCTTGTTCAAGCGTTTCAAATCCACACACACTCTGACCTCGTCCTTGTTGTGTTTTGGAGCAGGCACCATTGGGGCACACCAGTCTGTCGGCTCCGTAACTTCCTCAATGATGTCAAGGCTCAGCATACGCTGTAGTTCCTTTTCCACTTTTGGAAGGAGCGGAAACGAATTTCTGCGTGGTGTGTTGACGCTGTATGGGACTGCTTCCTCTGTTAGCTCGATCTTAACAGGCTTGCAGTTCAGTAGTCCTATTTCCCCGAACACATTGCTTGTTAGATCACTAGTGATAGCATTGACTCTTGCTACCAGCCCCATGCGCTTTGCCACTGCCTTGCCCAACAAGTTACTAACGTACCGTCCTTTTATGACTGTAATCCAGTATTGGTATCTCTGACCTTTGTATGTAGTGGTGGAAAGGAACTTACCCACGCATCGGACTTTCCCTCCTGGGCTATGCACTGTTGGCCTGGACTTGTTCAGTTTTGGTATTTGACGTAGTTTGCTGAAAGTCTCTTCAGTCATAACGGTGGTATCAGCGCCTGTGTCGATCTTAAAATCGACCGGACTGCCATTCACTAGTAGTTCGACATCCCAGTCAGTATCCGGGTTCGACTCCTCAATGATGTTTGGCTTTGACTTTGCTGTTTGCCCTCTGGAATAGTTCTCCAATAAAAAATGAATCCTCGTCTGAATCCATAACGGCCTCTGCTCTGACTTCTTTCAGCATCTTGGATTTACACACAGCCTCAAAATGTCCGAGTTTATTACACTTCCTGCACTTTTTGTTGCGGGCTGGACAGTTTTCCTTTTTATCATGCATTCTGTTGCATCTCTGACAGTTCAGTTTGTTCTCACTGTATTTCTGTCCCTGTCCCTGCCATGGTTTAATATAGCTCCCCCTTGTGCTATTGTACTGTTTCCGTCTCACCTCATTCACTGTAGCTTCAACACGCTCTGCACCTTGTTGTTTCACTTGTTCACTCTGCCGTGCAAGTTGGATGGCTGTCTCCAGAGTCAGGCCCGCCTCTAGCTGGAGTTTTTGCGAAACCTCCTTGTCCGTTATTCCGATGACGATCCGGTCCCGGATCTGCTCGTCCTTCCCCGCATCGAACTCGCAGTGCTGCGCGAGCTCGTACAGGCTCCGCACGAAGGCTTCAACTGTCTCGCCGGCCCTTTGGCTCCGCTTATGAAAACAGGCGCGATCGTGGATGACGTTTCTTTTCGGGACAAAGTGTTCATCAAACTTCTGCATCACTAGATCAAAGTCATACTCCGGATGTGGCATGGCCTCGGTTGCCGCAGGAAACACAAACGAGCCGTAAATAGGTTCGGCATCTCTCCCCATCGAGTACAAAAGCGAGTTCACCTGCACTTCGCTGCTCTCCCTGTCAAGTTTCGAAGCGACTCTAAACCGGGAGAATCTCTGCCGCCATGTAAGCCACTCCGCTGGCTGTGAGAAATCGAACGGCTCGGGAGGCCCAAACTTCGCCATCCTGCTCTTAATGTCGGCGTGAAGTCCTTAATCCCACTTCTGACACCATGTCATGAGAAGAAGCAAGACGCGGGTCGTAATCCTCATAAAAGAGAGTTTTATTTAACTACAGCACGGGTAACGCCAACCATGCAACTTATTTCAAGCATGCACTTTTAGCATTGGACAAAAGACAATTTCAAGGACTTTGCTCCGATCCTTCTTTGCTAGCAGATGGCGGGATCATCTGTGGTGGAGGTATCGCTGGTTTTGGCCACTGGCTTTGTAGATGCGTGTGTCGTTGTGAGATGCTTCATTAAATTAGAGTTGCTTATAACGGAGGTTGACAAAGTCTTCGCTCCTGAACATAATGTACACATGCACGTTCTTGCCTTTGACCACAATTAATTTGAAGTAGTGCATATCTCCACCTTGAAAATGCCAACTTTTCATCAGATTGCTCCTGACTCGCCATCTCTGCCTAATCTGTTTAGCTGTTGTGTGTGTGGCGCGTGTGCTGGCATGTGTGTAAAAACACTGGCTCTGATTGGCTACCATGAAACACGTCTCTGCCTTAGCCAATCATAATCGCTTACCTCGTTATTAACCCACCTCCTCAGTAGCTGTTAGCAAGGGATGCGTTCGGATTACACAGTTTATTCAATCAGTGCATAGTAACGCACCGCATTTAACGTCCAGTAACGTTAACGGCGTTGTAACGACGGAAAAAGTAATTAGTTAGATTACCCCGTTATTGAAAAAATAACGCCGTTACCTAACGCCGTTCTTTTAAACGACGTTATTCCAAACACTGAAAACCAGTCAGTGGAGCTGAATGAGCATCCTCAGTATATCTGATACTTTTAAAATAGCCTATGTTTTAATCCTCCTCTGTTTGGTTCCTTGTTGTATCTTGCTCTGTACCTCTCAGGGATCTCTTTCTTCCACGGAGACAGTAGCGATGCTGATAACAAGATTGATGAGGTATGTTATAGACGTTCTCATGTTGCTGACGTTTACAGTAAGCGTATTGTCTTACTTCCGGTGCTTCCGTGTGTCACGGACTCTAGTTTGCTGCTCCAGCAAATGTACTCAACTCTGCTTTATTGATTCATTTAGCAGCTAATTGCCTGGATTGCATTTAAACTACACAAGTTATACTCAAGCACGTATACTTCTCTTCTCTTACAGCGACTGCCTCGCTGGTATCACAATTGTTAAAACTTTCAGGGCTCTCAAGTGTCACGCATTGAGGTCTTTTGTCACGCACTCTCGCCACACATTGTATTTCTCACGCGTAAAAAGTATTTATAATATATTTAATATGCCGCAGCACCCAGAATTTCTCTGGTGCGCCGCTCTCACAATGGAACCGGCAGGAATCAAGCGCGTCTCTCCTGGAGTTCAAAATAGCCAATCAGAAAATAGCACTATTGTATCTGGGTAAGATTTAACGCAACAACCAATGAGAAAAAAGCATAGAGCAGCTTACAGACACTTCCCTAAACGTTCGCTCATTCAGAGACCAGAGACCCAAACGGGGCTCTGTGTCTGCCAGAAGGTCTGAGATCTACCGTATCAGCAGAGTAATCACGTAATGCACAGCAGACTATGGTGCAGGTAGATTATTTTCTGAAATATATTGACTATTATACCTTTCTTTTTCTCAAAATATCACGACTCCTCCAAATCTCAGAGAACACTGATATATTTTGAATGTGCACAAAGTTTTTGACATGAGCAGAAATCTTGCTCAAACTTAACAATATTACAGTCTAGGGGTTTATTAATAAATTAAAATGAATTAATGTATCATTGAGGTGAATAATTGTCATATGCAAATTTAAGGAGGTTTTTCCTCAACAAAAGATGCAAAAGAGGAGGGAAGAGTAAGCTACATGTGTGTTAGATATAATTAGGACAGCCGATCCAAAGGAGAATAAATAGATGAAAGCAATACAGAATGCCTAGGAGCCTTATTGCAATATATTCCATTATGTTTTTATATTTGGATTATAATCTATGTTTACCTTTACATAAAAATATTTCCAGCATAAATTGATTCAGAAAAAGGTAGAAATATGTGCATACAAATTCACCTGAATGCAGGAAATTAAGTGTTTAATGCTCAAAATTTTCTGGTGGGGGGGGGGGACCCCCAGGCTCCCCAACATCATTAGTCAGCAGGCGGAAATCGAATAAATACTTTGTATTTGGTTGAATATTTAGTGCCATGTGTCAAATCTATTCTTCTGCAAGTCTGAGCAGTTATTAATAACAACAACAACAAAAACACTAATAATAAGAAATACCCCCATTCCCGTGATCCGTACAACCCCCCCCACCCCCCCTTCTGACATCAAGAATGTCACTCTTGTCTGTCTTCAAAACTTTAGAGCCTTGTTTGTTATAGAGATGAAAAAATCTGATGTACAGTATTTTGCTTGGAATACATGTTGTGTTGAGTGTAATTCGGTTAACTTATTTATATCTATTTGAGACATATTGTCTTTTCATAAATAGAAATTAGATTATTAAGTATTCTATCTTGTTCAAATCTTTTCTCTTTTAACATCTAAGAAGATCCTTTACACATTTCCACAGCATTTCTTTCGTCGATCGGGAATGTAAATCTTGTTATCACTGGCCTAGTTGTACCACCGTCTCTCCTTCCAACTCTGTGGCTCACGTCAGTGTGGAAGCGTAGATCTTCTCTGCCGTTTGGTATGATTGTGCTGCAGACGTCCACGACCCGCTGCTTCACATCCTCCCCTTGCTCTTGCTCTGGTAGGCCGTATAGCCATTCCATCTGCAGTGGTATCGTTCCATCTCGTTCATCTTATCTTCCATTGTTGTTATTCTCTTTTGATGGTCATCACTAACTTGTTTGACCATTGTAATCTCTTCTTTCGTGTCACGTACTTCTTGGAAAAGAAACTGATGTTTTCTTCAGATCCTCAACTGTATCAGTATTCTTCTTTATCAGTATTATGAGGCAGTCGTTATTTTCTTTAATTTGTTTTTAGCAGGAGTAGTTGGCGCTGAGTCTGGGAGTGGAATTACTTTCGAGTCAGCGTTAGTGTATGAGTGCATATCTCCCTGTTGAAGGTAGATGCGGTGAGTAGTCGTGAGCAGATATTAACACTCAGGATGTGACCAAGATGATGTGAAAAACGATGGGCTTTTATTGTGAATGACCCGATTAAGGCCCACAGGCAAAAATTATAATAGAAAAAATTAACGAAATTAAGGAAAGTAACTAAAAGGCACTTTCAAGAAAATAAATTAAAATTGACTTGCGAGTCATAACGAGCAAACAATCAAATAAACAATTGTGTAAAAATGGACCTTAATTCAAGTCTCAGCACTGAGGATATACCACAGACTTACGTCTTACTTCCTCAGTGCGCACTTCAGCTCTCCCCCAAGCAAATGCTGCTGTGGCTCTATATAGCCTGACGCCAGCCCCTCAAATTGGAACATACCAACATACAAATTACAGGGGTGGCGCAGGTGTGTAGATAAAGCTTAATACAGCCAAAATACATATAGCTATAAAGCTAAACTGATACAGCATATAATTTATACAATGGTCATTTCAATTAACCACAGCCACAAGACATCTTGTTGGCTGTAAAATATAATACACAAGATACAGGTCAACTTCCTGTTACCCCGGAAGTCACAGACCAATTTAAACAAAAAGACAGCAGCAAACCTTCCCCCACAACAAAGAGCACATGCTGGTAAGCCCACAACGTTTGACCTTCTGTATACTTTTACACTCAATAAACGAACATTAATTACCAAAGACATAAGTGCTGTGTGATTATTCTACCAGGTGATGTCTATGACAATCTGAATGGTTTTACACAATAAACAATGATGTATAGATAAATATAACTAGGCCTATAGCAAATCACCGCAGTATTAGATGTTAACAAATGTGCACAAAACTACGGGATTAATAAGAGGAATTTGATGAATGACAAGATATAAAACCAACATAAATAACCGAACATAAAGACAGTCAAACAAACATATTCAGCCAACCTCTTCCCTCAGTCTTTGAGATATAAAATCGTCACACTCCCGCTTTCACCACTTCCATGATGTCCTCTGTCATTTTTTTGTTTAAGGAGAATGTGAACAACTTGTTTCTTTTTTTTACCTTGGTCTCTTGTTCTTTTATCCCCCATCGTTGAGGTCTTTTAGTGTTCGTCTTAGTTGTTGTCAGTTTTCCATGTTAACTAGCTAACCCGTTAGCTTGTCCCAATTGGTTTTGCAACAAATGTAGAACATAAGCATTCAGAAAAGAGTCAATGAGAGTCACAAGCTGTTTGCTTTAAGTAAATTCCACTTTGAAGGTGAGAAAAAACATTTTAAAGCTTAGCAACGCAATTTCCCGACTGTTAAGGCCGGTTTGCAGTAGCCGCAGCCAAGCTGGCACGCGCCATCGTGAGGTCAAAATGACGTAGATCTTGCTGGCGCGCCAAGATTTTGAGCCACTCTGGTTTTTTCAGCGGCGCGCGACAAAGTGGAACCAGAAAGCATGAACGAGCTCAAGACAAACAGGATGCCAGGACTCTCAGAGTGACTGCAAGTCTCTCTGGTAAACTTACTGGGTTAAGATGAGCTCTTTTATGGTGAATGAAAGGCTCGATCCGACGAAGTAGGTCATCAAATCAAAACATTGACTTCAATGCTGCTGCCAGTTCTGCCGCTGTTTACCTTTTTCTTCTTCTTCTTCTAGTCCGTAGAAATGGCAAAGTCGGTAGCCTTTCCTCATTAGCGCCACCTCTGTTCTTGCGCGCCTCCCCCGGGGTGACTGTCCGAAGGAATCATAGTGCCATGCGTGGGGTGATGTCAGCAAGAGGCTAGGCCCTGAGTTATGAAAGCCAGATTACCTAATTTATTGTTTAGGCTAATACGTCAAAACAGTAAATGTTACGTACAAGCGGGGCACACACGCACAGTCAATATCAAGAAATGCCCAATCAGGATGACTTAAAACACAGAGTAGTTTTATTCACCCTGAAACAAGTGTCCATTTATTTCTAAAAGCATACCAAAAAAAACAATTACATTTTCGATTCAATTTTATTTATAGTATCAATTCATAACAAGAGTTATCTCAAGACACTTTACAGATAGAGTAGGTCTAGACTACACTCTATAATTTACAAAGACCCAACAATTCCAGTAATTCCCATTATTCCCCTCAAGAGCAAGCATTCAGTGCAACAGTGGCAAGGAAATACTCCTACCAAGAAACCTGGGACAGACCCAGGCTCCTGGTAGACGGTGTCTGACTGTGCCGGTTGGGGGTGTGATGAACAGTGACAATAAAAGTCAAAATAAAGATAATGGATCAGTGACTAGAAATAGTAAGCTGCAACCATGATTTAGGGGCCATCCTAATCCAAGGACCACAACTTTTTTTTGTTGCAATTTTCACTGTCTCCTGTAATTTCAATGCAAGAAAAAAAGAAATGAAGAAAAGAACTTTATACTTCAAAAATGATTTAAATGTTCCATTCTATGCTTTATTTTAAGGACTGGAACCAGAAAGAAAAAACAGCAGTCAACATGAAGAAGTTTTAAAGGTTTCCGTGTGAAATCAAGTTGAAAGATGGAACGAAAGAAGAAAAAGCCTTCCTTGCCCTCCTCTGCTGGGTATGACGCAGGCAGTTGTGAGAGGACAGGCGATGCACCACAGGTGGAGGAGGAGGAGGAGTTCAATGAAGACAGAAATGACTTAAAGATTCAAGGAAGTCCAATTTTGATCTCAGAAAAACAGATGAATGCAGATGACAAGTATTCAGAGGAGGATGTTCGGGATAAGATAGAAAAAAAACCTTGCAGAATTTGTATACCTCGTTCCATTTCCATTTATAAAAGAAGCAGGCCTGCAGCTAAAATCCGTCCTGTCCCCATTTTGTTCTCCCCTCACCAATCAATTGAATCACCAAGCAGCAGCAAAACTGAAGCTGAATTGGAAGAGAAAAGAGATCAGGTTTTACCCACAACAACTGTCCCTCTTGACAAAGACATCCAGTGTGAGCCAGAGCTAAATTCTCCTCTACATGCTGTTCTAGATCCCTCATATATGTTTCAACCTCCTCGATCTAAACTGACTCAAATCATGAAAAGTTGCGGGTCAGAATATGGCAGCTCCAGCTTTGAACCTAAACCTTTTTTTGTTCAGCACTTCAGCTCCAGCACTGGAGACAAACAAAAAAAAGAGTCATATGGATTTCCAGTGGAGTCACAAAGGGAGCCTGGAGGTGATCATAATTTCCTTGAGAAAATGTCACATTTTGCTGCTGAGCAAGAATCATTTGTAGCCCTCCTGTCTAATTCTCCCTACACAGGATCAATAATGTATCCTGATTCTGTTCTACAGCCCGTAGATTTACATGTATTTCCCAAATATAAAAGATTCAGCAACTTTCTTCCTAATACTGCACACTCACTAAGAAATACCTTCACAGGAGCAAATAGCTCAGCAGTCATGCCTTTACAACAAATCTCTGAGGAACTTGGCAGTGATTCTCCAAATATCCCTTTCTATCCTTACACTAAACCGAGAATGGCTTCTACGACTGATTCCTCTGACTACATGTTAGATCAACCTCCAACTGGTTCACTCACAAAAATAGGAATGATAGAGAATGCAGCAGCTTCTACACCAGGAGTCAATCAGGATAATACCAGGGAAATGGAGCTGTGTGCAAGAGCTGGTCCTTCCACCCTTGACCTCACTGACCCCTCTGATTACCATCTTTATGATGATGAGATTTCAAGCCTTTTTGAGGGACCGTTTAATATTGTTAGCCAAAATGCTTGTGCTGACCAGACTTTGGGACCCAGCTTAATTAACTCTAGTTCTGCTGTCAGTATAAAGTCTCATCTAGATCATTATGCTGATAAACCCCTGAAGAGAAAATCCAGTGACAATAATTTGAGAAGAAAGAAGAAAAATAAAACAAGACACTTAAGTATTCCTTTTACCACTGGTGAGTCGTTTGGTAGGTTGTTTGGGTGTGATGACCTGGAAACTCTGAAATATAAACAAGCTCATTTTGGTTCTCCTCCTTTATCAGACCCTAACGCACATCTTCCAAAAAGTAAAGAAACAGAGGATGGCGGACCCACCTTCACTAACTCCAGTTCTACTGTCAGTATACCAACCTGCTCTCAGTCCATAGCCCCAAATGTTGCTGCCCCTCCATGTCCACAAGTCAGACCCACAGTCATCCAGTACGCAACTGTCTGCACTGAAAGAAGCAGAACACAAGATGCATTTCAGTTTTCGTCTGTGCAGTCTGAAAGCGAACCAATAGCTGATAGTGATGCTTTGATGGAAATGGAGGCACCTGGCACAGCTAATCGTTCCAACCTTCAGTACCTCACCAACCCCTTTGGAGACCATGGTTATGATGATCTTTTAAGCTTATTTGAGAATGAGTCGTCTGATATGGCTAGCCTGAGCCAATATAGTGTACCAGATGACTGTGCTGGCCAGATGTGTTCTGTTCAATACGATGATTGTAGATCTCCTTCATCAGTCTCTTTTATACATTTTGCAATAGATGATGAAGGCCCCAGCTTTTCTAACTCCAGTTCTACTGTCAGTATACCAACCTGCTCTCTTCACCTGGAAATGGAGTCACCTGTAACAGATGTGTTCTACTCAGTCACAAACTCAGATCCTGGTTGGAGTAGAAGAGACTCCAGCTGCCTGCCTCGTTCTCCCAGCATGCCTTCACTGAGTCAAATAACCTCTGAAAAGAACAAGACCTTAACACGAGCTGAAAGCTTACCTGAGATTGTGTTAAAAACCAGCTTTGAGGAGTTTACACCTGATATCACTGCTGATGAAAGCGATGAAACCTACAGGTTCCAGTGCTCCTGCCCAGGCCTGTACCAGTGCAGTGTGACCGGCCTGGTGTTCCACATGGAGGGAGAAGGGGACGTGGTCTACAGGACTGTCCCTTGGAACAGGAGGCTACTGGCCCAGCATCACAAGAAGCCTGCAGGACCCCTGTTTGACATCAAATGTCTGCAGCAGTCGGTGTGTCAGCTTCATCTCCCACACTGTGAGATCCGCTCCACAGGTGGATGGGATTTCTTGTCAGTTGCTCATGTGAACGATGAGGGCATTGAGTTTATCAGCCCTCATAGGATAACAGAAACTCATGTTATTATAAACATCACAGGGTTTTCTGGTTTCGGTAATGTCAAGGATGAAGATTCACCACCTGACCCGGTCCGAGCGCTGGTTCTGCTGTTCTACAGGCCCCCAGCTGATCCTGATCCTGAATCCCTCCTCAATGTGTTGTTGCTACCGAGGAACGTTGTTCTCCGGGATGTGCAGCGCATCAGGAAGAAGTTAGTTGGAGATGAGAACTACATAGAGACATCTCCACACTGTAAACTGCACCCACAGCAGGAATACTCTCTGTCCACTTGTCCTGAAGACGACTCAGTTCTAGTTCAACCAACAGAAGCAGAGTTTGACTGTGACGACTATGACAACTTCTTCCCATCATTCCAGGTGAGCTTAGAAACAATAATGAAACACATTAAGCTGTTTTTGAGAGACACCAACAGCTCCAAAAGTGTCTGGGAAAGACGAGTTTGTCTATCATCCACCGGAGTAAGAAGGTCCTGTGGGCCGAGCGCTGTGAGTCTCCGTCCTGATGGCAGGCTGTTGGACATACGGAGCAGCTTCATCGATGGGATATCAGGACCTGTTCTCAAAAGTCTGCTGGACAAACTGTTGGAGAAAAAGGTGATGGCTGATCCTGAGAGGGAGTCAGCGGACTCGATGAAAAACACAAGAGACAAAGCTCGTTTTGTTGTCGACACAGTGAGGAAGAAAGGTGAAGCTGCTAGTTCAGAGATGATTGAGTTCCTCTGTGAGGCCGACCCGTTTCTCTGTGAACATCTTGGGTTGATCTGAAGCTAAATGAACAGGTGATGACTTCAGTTTAAGAGTATTTTCTGCAAGAGACTATGAACACAGTAGCCCAGTTTCTTCATAAAAGTGTATTTTCATCTGTTAAAATATAAGAGCTAAATAGTAGGCCTCGAATAGTCCTCTAATTTGGTTTCCGGTTGATGATGCTGTGTGAACTACTTTTTCTTCGGGGAATCTCCCTGAGCTGTTTTTACAGACTGAACATGAGAGGAAACTGTGAGGATGTTTAGAGCCACCTGCTGGCTGACATGAGTTACTGTAAACTGTTGATGCCTTTTTATTTTACAGGATGTTGGAGATTAAGTAACTCAAAAGTTCCATCTGGTGTCTCCTCTGGAGCTTTTGATTGTATCAAACAATTCCTCAGCTGATGGGAGTTTGTCCAATCGTCATTGAAGTGTAAATGTGTAAATGTCCATTTCCTTAAGTCCTTTAAAGGGATAGTCCAGAGACTTCTCAAGGCTCCACCTGCAATGAAACTGATGTTTTGAAAAGGTGCATGTATAGATTTAGAGCACATGTTTTCCAAAAGTCTTTACCTTCCATATTGTATTGTGTGAGTAATCCTTTTTATTCTTCTTCTGTAATTTGACTCTGGAGGATCAACACTGTCAGCCTGAACCAAACAGTCAACTATAACTGGTGAAGTATCACCATCTACTGGACATTTGATGTATAAGTTCCTAAAGAGCTCATTTATAAAAGGAAAATAACAATGTTGTGTACAATGCACTGCCTTAATGTTTTCTAATACATTTAATTTCTTAATCATGTAAATCAGAAGTAGTTTTTTACGTGTACATTTACTTATTGTCTCTCCAGTTTTGATATTACCAACATACTTTTATGTCTGTCTTTGTTAACAGAAAACACTGGAGATGTAAGGAGATATTCTGCTGTAATACTTTGGGTTATATTTGTTATTTTATCATTTTTGCCTACAACTGTGTATTAGATGAATGATTATGTTACATTTCAATCTGACCATTTAAAGCCTATTTAATATTAAACATCTCTTTTAATATAAATTCATAATCATGTTTCTCATTGTGTTAAACAACATCTAACCATATAGGAGCAAAGATCTGTTGGTACAAACATTCATGATGTTAGTCTTGTCCAACCATGAACTAAAAAAAAGCATGAATCGCCTTTTCTAGATCGTGGCTGTTAAGGAAGGGCTTAACTTTAGCCAGGAGACGAAGCTGGAAAAAGCTCATTCTAGGGCTGCAACTAACGATTATTTTAATAGTCGATTAATCTGTTGATTTTTTTCTTGATTAATCGTTTAGTTGTTTAAAATGTCAGAAAATGGTGAAAAATGTGGATCAGTGTTTCCCAAAAGCCCAAAATGACGTCCTCTAATGTCTTGTTTTGTCCACAACTCAAAGATATTCAGTTTACTGTCACAGAGGAGAGAAGACACTAGAACAATATTCACATTTATTAGCTGGAATCAAAGAACTTTTACTTTTGTCTTAATGAATTACTCAAACCGACTAATCGATTATCAAAATAATTGGCGATTAATTTAAGAGTTGAAAACTAATCGATTAATCAATGACTTGTTGCAGCTCTAGCTCATTCTAACATTACTGATCTGCTTTTCAAATTTCATGCTGCATAGTCGACATGAGTCAACTATCTACACTTCAGTAAACATATAGTGTTGAAACTCACAGTTGTGTGTAGAGGACAAAGATATCAGGGTTCCCAGGGAACCACTGCTGTATTGGAAGTTAATTGCAGCAGGGGGCGCCTTAATGAACAGATCAATAACACACCAACATGTTGCATAAAGTTATAAAAGGAATTCACCTTATTAAAGCAGAGACTCAGTCCTTATTATATAGAAACATTACAGCAACATGAGGCTGCAGGATTGTTTTATATGTTTGTTCTTTAATGGAGGGATGAAAGAATGGAATTAACTTCTTGTTCAAATTCAGCCTGTTTAGTTTTTTTTTAAGTTTTGGTTTTGTGAACATTGAGAAGAAAACCACAGGAGGAAGTAATCAGAGACTCATCAACCATCTCTCACATTTGATCTTTTCTGTTTTTAACGTTTGAAGATTGAATTCACTGAGCAGCTCACCGGTAAGTCTGAGACTAAACTGATGTGATAACATCTTCATTATCAGCTCCAACTTATAATAAAGTTGATGTGTTTGTGAGTTTGTCAGAATTTAATTCTAATTAAATTCTAATTCTAATTCTAATTTATTTTGTTTTAAAATTTAGTGGAAAGAAACCCACATTTCTGATATAGAAACTTTTTGAAAATGGGTCAAATATGACCCGAGGGCAACAGGAGGGGTTAACTAAATGTGAAAATATGTCTTGTAACCAAGTATTTCTACTTTGTGATATTTTTTACTGCTGATCTGAGTCTTCTTCCACCACTGCTGTTAAACTTGTGTATCAGATGTAATGAACGAGTGAATGATTCTGTATTATTTCCAAACTCTGCTGAGGAAAATATATGTTCATATTATTTGACGATAAGTGACAAAGTCGTGTGTTCTGCAGTCGTTCTGCAGCTTCCTTTTGTGTATTTTGCATTTCCCACAGCACATGAGCTGACTGTCAGGCTTTCATTTGGGTTATTGGTAGATCAAATGTAGTTCATCTGATGTTTATTTCAGTCTCTGGTTTATTACTCTTAGTAAATGTGAATAGATCATGACCTGAAAAGAAAAGCTAAAGTAACAAATGTCACACATCCTGTATTATAGAGAAAGAGAAAGTAATAGCCGCTTCCTGTTTTTTTCTAATCCAAGTTAATATCTCATTTAATATTATAAAGTCACAATTAAACATCCAGTAGATTTAGAGAAACTTGTAGGTCAGTAGGTCTCTTTCTCTATCAGCAATGCCCTGTATACTATTAACATTTTGGTTATTATCTGTACAAAATTGTTTTTTGTTGAATAAATTAACTTACATATTTGTGAGAGATTTACATTTTAGTGATTTTATTTCAGGGAACAGAGCAGAAGAAACTAAAAGGAGCCAAATAGAGGAGGGATAAAACTATTTACAACTCTCAGAGAAGAAAAGATCAGTCATCAAAAACAAAGAAGTGATGTTGAGCTGAGGCTGAAGAAGGGAGTCAAAACGAGAAAGAGAACACGGGAGGGAGAGAGCTCGGAGATCTCCTGGCTTCTGTTGCTCATTGATCTCCACTGACTCTGATCGTGACCTTCGTGAACGCAGCAAAATGGCGTCAGCTGTGAAACATGAAAGAAGAGAAAGAGAAGAATCATGTTTCAGCAGAGCAGCCAGAAGTATCAGGAGAGCTCTGTCCAGGATTTGCAGAGGTAGAGATAATTCTCCCTCTCCCAACGTCAACACTATTCACCCTTCTCCTGATCTTGGCTCAATCTCTCATTCTTTATTTCATCTTGATATAAAATATGAGCCTTTGCGCAGACGGGGAAGATGTGATTATTACGGAGCAGCGCTTAAACATGAGTCTGACAGATTTGACATGTATTTACCGGATCATCAGACTGTCAAGAAAGGGAACTTTCGCAAAGATACAGGAGATTGTTACGCTTCACTGAGCCCCAGAAATGAAACTGGGCAGCCTCCCGGTGGTCCCGACCAACAGTCCTCTTTGATTAATGAGCCCCGGAAGAGAAAATCCAGAGACATGATTTTGAGAAGACAGAAGATAAATAAGACAAGTCCCTCTAGTATTCCTTTTACCACTGGTGATCCCTATATCATTGTTTCTACAACTGATTCCTCTGACTACGTGTTAGGTCGACCTCCACCTGGTTCCCTCACAGAAAAAGAAATAATAAAAAATGCTGCAGCTTCTACGTCAGGAGTCAATCAGGATAATACCAGGGAAATGGAGCTGCATGCAACAGCTGGTCCTTCCACCCTTCAGTACTCCTCCAGTGATGATGATGATGATGATGATAAAGATGATGATGATGATGATGATGATGATGATTCAGAATCTGATACATGCTATCACAGAGAAAAAGAAAGGGATGAGTCGTCTCGTAGCCGGGAAACTCGTAAATATAAACGCGCTCGTTTTCGTTCTCCTCCTTTATCAGATCCTAACTTACATCTTCCAAACAGAAAAGAAACAGATGATGGTGGACTCAGCTTCACTAACTCCAGTTCTACTGTCAGTATACCAACCTGCTCTCAGTCCATAGCCCCAAATGTTGCTGCCCCTCCATGTCCACAAGTCAGACCAGCAGTCCTCCAGGACTCAACTGTCTGCACTGAAAGACGCAGAACACAAGATGCATTTCAGTTTTCACCTGTGCAGTCTGGAAGCCAAAAAATATGTGACACTGATGCTCCGATGGAAATGGAGGTACCTGTTACAGCTGTGAACTACTCAGTCACAAACACCCTGCCAGCCCATTCTCTCCTCCAACTCTTCTCCTCAGATCCTGGTTGGAGTAGAAGAGACTCCAGCTGCCTGCCTCGTTCTCCCAGCATGCCTTCACTGAGTCAAATAACCTCTGAAAAGAACAAGACCTTAACACGAGCTGAAAGCTTACCTGAGATTCTGTTAAAAACCAGCTTTGAGGAGTTTACACCTGATATCACTGCTGATGAAAGCGATGAAACCTTCAGGTTCCAGTGCTCCTGCCCAGGCCTGTACCAGTGCAGTGTGACCGGCCTGGTGTTCCACATGGAGGGAGAAGGGGCGTGGTCTACAGGACTGTCCCTTGGAACAGGAGGCTACTGGCCCAGCATCACAAGAAGCCTGCAGGACCCCTGTTTGACATCAAATGTCTGCAGCAGTCGGTGTGTCAGCTTCATCTCCCACACTGTGAGATCCGCTCCACAGGTGGATGGGATTTCTTGTCAGTTGCTCATGTGAACGATGAGGGCATTGAGTTTATCAGCCCTCATAGGATAACAGATACTCATGTTATTATAAACATCACAGGGTTTTCTGGTTTCGGTAATGTCAAGGATGAAGATTCACCACCTGACCCGGTCCGAGCGCTGGTTCTGCTGTTCTACAGGCCCCCAGCTGATCCTGATCCTGAATCCCTCCTCAATGTGTTGTTGCTACCGAGGAACGTTGTTCTCCGGGATGTGCAGCGCATCAGGAAGAAGTTAGTTGGAGATGAGAACTACATAGAGACATCCCCACACTGTAAACTTCACCCAAATCAGGAATACTCTCTGTCCACTTGTCCTGAAGACGACTCAGTTCTAGTTCAACCAACAGAAGCAGAGTTTGACTGTGACGACTATGACAACTTCTTCCCATCATTCCAGGTGAGCTTAGAAACAATAATGAAACACATTAAGCTGTTTTTGAGAGACACCAACAGCTCCAAAAGTGTCTGGGAAAGACGAGTTTGTCTATCATCCACCGGAGTAAGAAGGTCCTGTGGGCCGAGCGCTGTGAGTCTCCGTCCTGATGACAGGCTGTTGGACATACGGAGCAGCTTCATCGATGGGATATCAGGACCTGTTCTCAAAAGTCTGCTGGACAAACTGTTGGAGAAAAAGGTGATGGCTGATCCTGAGAGGGAGTCAGCGGACTCGATGAAAAACACAAGAGACAAAGCTCGTTTTGTTGTCGACACAGTGAGGAAGAAAGGTGAAGCTGCTAGTTCAGAGATGATTGAGTTCCTCTGTGAGGCCGACCCGTTTCTCTGTGAACATCTTGGGTTGATCTGAAGCTAAATGAACAGATGATGACTTCAGTTTAAGAGTATTTTCTGCAAGAACACATAGCCTAGTTTCTTCATAACAGTGTATTTGTATCTGATCAAATCTTCAAACTCAAGAGCTAAATAGTAGGCCTCTAATAGTGCAGCTGGTTAGTTAAATTAAGTTTCCGGTTGATGATGCTGTGTGAACTACTTTTTCTTCTGGGAATCTCCCTGAGCTGTTTTTACAGACTGAACATGAGAGGAAACTGTGAGGATGTTTAGAGCCACCTGCTGGCTGACATGAGTTACTGTAAACTGTTGATGCCTTTTTATTTTACAGGAAGTTGGAGATTAAGTAACTCAAAAGTTCATAAAAGTTCCATTTGGTGGCTCCTCTGGATGGATGAAGGAATGTATTGGTCATAACAAAAGGATACGGTCAGAAGCTTTTAGCTTATATAAGGCCCCCCCACCTTCTCACATTTTTTAAGAGTAACAAACTTATTGGCAAGGAAAATAATTTACAAGACAAGAAAGATAAAAACAAATTATACAAAAAAAAACTAAAGAACATATACACTTACCCAGATAACTTTCTACATTCATGCATACATACAGTGTGTTTGCATACACGTACTTACATATATACATACATACATACACGTCTACATATACCCATAAGGGTCAGTACTTCTATACAGTGCATTGCCACCATAAGGTGAATAATATCCTAAATAATGATCATTATCATCACCATTATCAACATTCTCACAGAATAATACTACTCAATGTCTATACTTATCTAGTGTCATGTCTTTGAACCCCTTTTAAATTTGAAGACATTCCTACTATGTTTTAATTCCTCTGGTAATGCGTTCCATAACTTCACGCCACAGACAGATATGCACCTGCTTTTCATCACTGTTACAGGCAGGTTGTTTCCAATTGGAGCTTTTGATTGTATCAAACAAGTTCTTCAGCTGATGGGAGTTTGTCCAATTGTCATTGAAATGTAAATGTGTAAATATCCATTTCCTTAAGTCCTTTAAAGGGATAGTCCAGCTCTCTTCAAAGCCATCAGACTTCTTTGACAAAAATAGTAATTGTACCTCGCAGAACACGGGAGTTGCTGCTCTACAGCTGCCTCCATCGGTTAGTTTGTTTAGGTTACTGTTGGACTTTGGTGTTTTAAACGTGTAGGAGCTAACAAAACAAAAATCAGACAGTTACAGATTTGTTAGATTAGTACATAATCTATGAACTATTATGAACTATTAAAAATGTTAATATTCGTTTTAAATTGTTATAAATTAATGAATCTGAAAATCACTCTCACTTGAGTTATATTGATAGAATCCCTTTAAAGTTGTTTTTTTTTAATTGTGTCTTTTTCTGCCTACTATTCTCTTTGTTTAAATATATTTGATTGGAATTAATTTAAGATGTGTTTAACAAGTGTGTATATATAGTTTCTGTTTTTTGTATGAGTAAGCACATTGTGAGCATTGTATAATCCAAAGCAAACTTCCTCGTATGTGTCCTCATACCTGACAAATAAAGCTGATTCTGATAATGCGTGTTCGTGAGCCTATTTGAAGACATTTAACAAAGTGCTTTTTTATGTTTGAACGTAGTTTGAAGACACTGTGGAGCTGTCAGCCAATAGCTGTTTCGAAGGGGCGGGGCTCAACAAACTTGGCGACCCTTGTCCATAATACTGTAATACATCCATGCCCTTGCCCTTGCTGCACAGCCACATACTTCAAGTGTGTGTGTGTGTGTGTGTGTGTGTGTGTGTGTGTGTGTGTGTGTGTGTAAACTGACACCTAAACTAACTATACTATCTATTCGCAACATGACACCGACGAGAATCTAAGATGATAACAACTTTATATTGCACCTTTTAAAACAGAGTTTACAAAGTGCCTTGACAGACAAAAACAAGGCATATTGACATCCAGAGGTCAATATAACAACAGACAGCCAAACAATGGCAAGGCCAAATTAGGGTAAATAAAGACAAGAAGGTAAAACAAGCCAAGGCAAATTCCATGCAAATGAAAACTTACTTTATGCATGTTTATTTTTTGCATGTTTGTTGTTATTGCTTTTATTTTATTTTTTGTCTTTTCTTTGCTATGTTTTGCCGGCATACAATAAACCTATAAAAAGAGAATACACACTAGAGCAAAGTACTGCAACAGTCAAGAACATAAATATATTAATATTGCAATAAAAATAAAATAAAAAGACACTGTAATAGGATGATCTGCCTGCCGCGAACTTTAATCAAACTGACACCAACACTGGTGGATAATTAAAGATGAAGACTGCTTGTTAATAATGTAATCTACAAAAATCTATTTTGTGTTTTTATTTATATTCTGTTGACATTATGAGAGAACAAAGAGAACCTGTCGGTCCACATGTCCCCGTTGCAGGCCGCCCCGGAGCAGCTCTAAACTCTCATTGGCTAGCAGGTTGATACAACCCCAACCAATCACGTGACACCACACTGAGAAGCCGTAACATCGGCTTCTGTGATTGGCCGAAACGTTTGGCGCCTCTTGAATCTGCTGAAGTCGTAGTGGGCGTTGAGTGTGAGCAGTTTGAACCGTAGCGGTGGCGACCGAGGCGGAAACATTGAATTTGGACGAATTGTTTATAGGCAGGGTGAACTTAAACGGCTTTATTCACATCCACAAACACTGTCTTTTATATAGCCGTGTTCGAAGTAGAAGGGACGGCGTCTTTTTCTTCTGTTTGCCGACTCTCGCTACGTAAAGCCGGCAAAGTGAATCCCTCCTCCTCCTAAGCTAACCGCTAGTTAGCCGCCGAGCTAACGTTACAGCTAGCCGAAACACGGAGCAGGCTAACGTTAATCCCCGACACAAAGGACGATTTCGGCCGGTGTTGTGTCACATCGATCCCATATCACTCCGCTGAATGAGTACTGAGCCTCCTGTGCAGGTAAGAGGAGCTGTCAGTGCTGTTGTCTCTTTGTTTCCAGCGATTCAGACCGTCTGTCCTCGAGGCTACACTCTTTGTTAACTAACCAACAGTTAGCTTTAGCTTGCCGGTGGTCGCGTGCCAACATTTTGTATTTCTGTCCAGATTCGAGGTAGGTGTTTATTGTCAGACCGGTTATACGGGTGCAAACGTATGGAAAAGCTTATGCTAGGAGGCTCCATTAAAAAGACATTTAGTAGAAAAAGTAAAGGACATAATATAATAACAAAATATAATAAAATACGTAAATAAATAATCAGAAAAAAGGTTTATTGCCAAGAAAGCAAAGACGAGAAAGGGAATGAAGGGAACAGATAATATAAAATATGAAGCAATACAAATGTATACATTGAAGACTTATCTACAAAAAGAAACTATTGCTTATAAAATGACTATGACAGAGACGACGGGTCAGAATGCATTTCCTCCTAAATAACTTTGGTGTGTGTCTGTGCGAGTGTGTGTGTTTATGACGGAGTGAAATCTTAAGGAGAGACCGTGAGAGTGAATTACTGACACTGGCAGTTAAGGGGCTCCTTAGTGGAAAGCATGTGACAGATGTCAAGAGAGATGTCAGCCAAGCTTGCTGTGTTATATGTATACAAATGGTCTGCAATGCTGGTTGATACGCATGTGCATTTCTGCCAATGTGATGGAAAACCGATCCTGTAAGCAGGTTCCAAAAGTAACTTTTTTTTGTCCACCAGCCAAATGACTAGTTAATGTTTAAATTTGAACAGCCACTCAATGGATTATCGTTGGTTTTTTTTGGCTGGTGAGTGAAGCAAATCAACCTGCTACTTGCATACCAGCATTTGGCTGTTAGATTGGTGCTAATTTTTAACCCTGTCTGTAAGTTATTCTGAGTTAGTTTCTCAAAACAATGACAAGCTTTTCTCAATATTCTGTGATGCTAACTAGGGGTGTGTGACATTGATCTGGATCGATGATTAATGAGCCACGCTGCAAAGGTAAAATATCAATATTGTCTGTAAGATGCCCCTTGATTTTAGATTTCAATTTTATTTATAGTATCAAATCATAACAAGAGTTATCTCAAAACACTTTACAGATAGAGTAGGTCTAGACCACACTATAATTTACAAAGACCCAACAATTCCAGTAATTCCCCCAAGAGCAAGCATTTAGTGCTACAGTGACGAGGAAAAACAGACCCAGGCTCTTGGTAGGAGGTGTCTGACGGTGCTGGTTGGGGGTGTGATGAACAGTGGCAATAATAGTCACAATAAAGATAATGGAACTATGACTAGAAATAGTTGTTGTTGTAGTTCATGGCGTAGCAGGGCACTGCATGGCATTCCCATTTTATATTTATTCTTTTTACTTAAAAGAGTAGTTTGTTTTTCATTTAAATGTCTGGAAAATCTCAGTAGTACAATTGTCAAATCGTATTTTAGTTGCTTTTTTGAGTTGATATAAATGTAACTGTTGGTGTTAAATGGGCGTTAATGATAGTCTCATATCGATCGCAGACCCCTGAGTATGTCATTTTGTTTCTTTTGGAATCGATAAATACATCTGCTGGTGGTGGAACTGCAGCCAGTCAAAAGCAGGATGTTGGTTTCCTTACGTTTTAAAGATCCACAATCCAGTCAAGATCTATAAGTCCTGGCAAAGACTGAAAATATTAAATGTGTAGACAGTGTTGTACTCAAGACCACCTAAAACGAGACCAAGTCATCACCAAGACCACAGCGTATCAAGGCCGAGTCAAGACGGAGACATTGAGGGGTTGAGACCGACACAAGACCAAAACTTTGAGAGGGTTGAGACCGAGATCAGACCAGTGTCAGACAGCCATAACTACTTCTTCTGTCTCCAAGATTCACTTTCTTGGGAGTTTGTGTGTTAAGGAGGCGGGGAGAGGGGCTTATCAGAAACTCATTTCAAATTAGAAATGAGTCAAGTTATTGGTTGCATTTGAAGGAACTTTTACATCCAATCACAGTAACGATGGTAACACATAAAGTTAGAGAATGCACAGGCAATTTAGCAATATCTCTGCAGGGGTGGTTTTAAAAATAAAGTCCCCAAGTCCTCTTTATCCGAGACGAGACGGAGACCTTCAAAAAGTGGTCTTGAGACCGGTCCCGAGTACTACAACACTGTGTGTAGAATCCTTCACCCTCTCTCTGTTTTTTGTTCTGCAGGTTGATCATGGTGCTGACAGGGAAGCGCTCGGAGAAGGGTCCTGCCTGCTGGAAGAGGAGGGTGAAGTCTGAGTACATGAGGCTTCGGCAGCTCAAACGCTTCAGGCGGGCCGACGAGGTCAAGGTTTGTCCACACGCTGACAGAACCTTCACTCCACGCAGATATTCATAGAAGCCGGCTAACAGGCTGGCAGAGGAAAAACACTAATTTAATCACGATAATAGTTATCAACGGCCAAAATACTTGTACATGCGATTAGCCCTGATGTTAAAAATGTTCTGCACAGAAAGGATTGTAAAATTAGAATTAACAACGCTGTAACCTTTTGCAGTTTAATGCAGATTTTTAAATGTTTAGCCTGTCACTGTTTCTAGTGTTCTAGTGAAATTTAAAAAGAAGTCTGTAAAGGTCCATTTTTAGTTATTCATCTGTCTTAATTCATAAACATGTTTGCTTTTTAGAATACTAGAGGCTGTTTGTGAGCTTGTCCACTGTTGTCTCCCTGGTTGTATGATGACACCGATACATGCTTCTCTTATGACCTTAACAACAAAAGGCTTGGCTTAACTGAAGAGATAGATGGTAGATAGATAGATGTAACTGCAGCAACCTCTTGCAGCAAAGAGCTGCAAGACGTGAAAACAATCTTCACTAGGGATGGACCGATACTGGTTTATAATGGCCGATACCGATTATTAGAAGTTAATGAAACCGATAACTAATGTTCGGCCATTAAGTCAGACTCAGTGGTGAGTGAAACCGAAGCAGAGGGACACACAGAACTGTAGCTCAGCCAAAGTAGAATACCTTTTTAATTCATTAACTTTATCGATTATCAGGTAAATGAAACGCTGATACAGATTAGAGGTCGGCTGATATGGGTTTTTCTCTGGCCGATGCCGATCTTTGGAAATTGGGGTCAGCCGATGCCCGATAAATGCTGCAGATTAATTTTGGCTGATATGTGCTTCTTTTTTTTTTAAATCTCTACTTGAAAGATAAAATGTAGCCTTACGCTAATAATTACTTAAGATACACAAAATTTCTCAACAAAAACATTTATTGAACACTTCACCAATCTGCACTTGTATACTTAAATTAAAAATGTATAATGTAAAAACATATATTATAATAATATAATAATAATAATAATGTAGGTAGTGTAATAAGGTATACAAAATATATTAAATAAATTAAACCGGTAAGAAGAAAATAACCTTTGTCAAATAAGCTTTTCAATGAATAAAAATAATAAAGTTTAGTGCAGCATTAATCACACTTCTGAGAACACAAATCTGCAAACTTTCATAAATAAAATAAATTAACAATTTTAAAAATGGTAGTGCTGCACACAGTAGCAATCAGCAGCATTTCTTTGTTTTAGGTCTGAAGAAAATGTATAACACTTGAACACAAAAAATCATCTCGATATACTCTGATATCGGCCGATGAAGGTTATGTAAAAAATGCCAAAAATCGGCCGGCCGATTTAATCGGTCGACCTCTAATACAGATATCTGCAAACTGCCAAAAAACCTGCCTAATCTTCACTACAGGGTCCCTTAAGTAGCTGCTCTGAAACGTTCAAGCACAAGATCTTCATTACCAGAAGATGGCGTTTGCACAGGAATAGTAGACGATCACAACTACATTGTTTTCTGAGCATTTAAAAGACTTCTCGTCCACGTTGACTTAAAAGTTAAGGCTCATTCTTGACCTTGATTGACATTCAGCTAAGCTACTGCAGGTGAGAATCACTCATGTGGCGGCTTATGTAAATCCATGCGCAGTTCTCTTACTACAAGTCTTTGATCATGAAAAGCAACAACAGGAAATGTCATGTTTGCATGCCAATGTTGCTTGCGTTCTCGTTTCCTCTTTACGTCAGCAGTGTTTTGTCCCTTTGATGATTTGTTTGTTTTTAGCCATCCTGTTTAGGTGGTTAAAATCACCTAGGACACCTTATAGTTTAGATCGGCCGGTGTAGCCCAAAACCCAGTGATTTAGATGTATGACAAATCTTCATATAAATGTACGTGAAATAGTGTTAAATTGTCCCGTTGGAGAAGAGGTGGTAATCTGCAATCTGGCTGGCAGCTGGTGCTTTTTACAAGCCTACTTTTCAATAATCAGATATAATGGACACTTAATATGGCAGTAAAGTAATGTTTTTATCACTTACTTAACTTGCATTATCATTTTAGTCTTAGACTGAAAGCATCAGCATTAGGGCTCGGTATCGCCACGGATATCCTGAATCGATTCCGATTCACAAAGGCCTGATTTGATCCGATCCATTATCGTTTCTACTAGGGATACTTCAGTTAAAATACCAAGTTTGCTAGGATATTAAGGCATGGATACCCAAACCGAGCCTGACGGTACCCGCCGGGCCGGGTTCGGACAGATATTTAGAAATTATGGTCAGGTTTGGGTCAGGCTCGGTCACATCAGCGCGATAAGGCATTTGTTGTAAAATGGTGCTGAGGCTCCTTTTTAAGAGAGCTCAGTGCGTGTGGGTGTTTGTTTGGAAAGTGGGCGAAAGAGGAAGCAGACGTGTTGTATGCAACCAGAGCAGAGTTGGTGGAATAAGTTTTTAAGTTTTGTACACGGTGTGTGCGGTGTCCAAAATAAACCCCAGACCGAAAGCCAAGTTCATTCATTTGCTCACCAGAAACGGCATTTTACCTGGAGGTGATGAGTCTCTCCTGGTTTTCTGATCACTGTCGGAAAACTAAGCAATCAGTAAAGGTTAACACATTGAACATTTTAACATCTCATTAACGTGTTCGTAAACGTGTTTATTAACGGCATTTCCGAATGCCTTCCTGCAGTTGCTTAATAAAAGTGGGCTTTCCACACTAAAACGTAGCCTACATGTGTCATTAGTAGGAGAAAAAAAATGAGATTTTAACTGTCGGGTCGGGCTCGGACCCAAATTTCTTAATGCCTGTTGGGCTCGGGCCGAGTTCGGTCACGGCTCTGTTGGATGCGGGCCGGGCTCGGACAGAAAGATCCGGACTCTATTGGATATGAAGGAGCTTCTCAGACAACCAATGCTGTAAATTGTACAAGAAACCCTCTAACCTGCTGCATTATTAAAAATAGAGAACCAACCCAAAGCAGTTACATAGAGACAGAGAAGGTGCTTTTTTCATTGCAGAGACAGTATATCTAAAGACAGACATTTGTGAAAATAGCCATGGCAGACAAAATGTCTCCTAACTTTGGAGTGTTATTTAGCGTGACATTGATTCCTTAGATCGTATAGTTTCATATGACTCTTAAAAGTTTAATCTCTGTATTTTATGACTCAATATCAGATCATTCAACTGAAATCAGAAAGTATTTTTTTAAACCCATTCCTAATCAGCATCCTGTCAAGTGGTGGCACATTTTGGCTGCTGGCCGACTGACACGTTGCTTGTCTTTTGTTCTGCGCAGTTAATTTACGTTTGTTTTAACTCTGTCAGAGCATGTTCAACACCAACCGTCAGAAAATCATGGATCGCACTGACATCTTGAACCAGGAGTGGAAGACCAGGAGAATCCAGCCTGTTCACATCATGACGTCTGTCGGCTCTTTAAGAGGAACCCGAGAGGTCGGTGGATTAACGCTGTTCTCAGATGATCTCACCTGTGTATAAAAGCTTCTGGAAAGGTTTTTATTTTTTATTTTTTTAGCCTGTGTTGTGACTGTACCTTTTCTCTGCCTTTCCTGTGCAGTGCACGGTGGACAGCGGCTTCTCCGAGTACCCCCGGCAGGTCATTCCCCTGAAGACTCTGAACGCTGTGGCCTCAGTCCCGGTCATGTACTCCTGGTCTCCGCTGCAGCAGAACTTCATGGTGTGTATGAACGTTTAACAGCTGCATGTAGTGGAAAACATTGTTTAAAATGTACTTCAGAGTGCAGAGTTGTAGAAGTGAAATGATTGCATCAGTGGTCGGGACAATCGGTAGGCTACATCTACATGCACTTTAATTATCCACTTTTATTACGAATGTGACCATATTCCGACTTTGGTACGGGTCATGTACACAGCACATTCTGTTTAGATATTCAGAATAAAACCTTTTCCAGAATATAGCATTTTCCGATTAATGTGTGTGATATGCCGGTATTACTCTGGTTTTGGAAACATTCTTTGGACATGTAGAGCATACAGCGTATTCAGAATCTGCGTCTCAAACAGGGTTTTTACTGCAGTTTGGCAGTTTACGGCTTCTTGCCTGTTTACGGCTTACTGTCAGCTCTGAGCGTTGCTATGGTTGCTGTAGGCAGACCAACCAGCCGACAGTTTGCAGGGCTGTGGTAGAGATGCACGGCTTAAAGAAAAGGAGGAGCAACACAGCTACTTTTAAACATTATCAAAGACTTGGATGTCAACAGGTTTTTGGATGAGAACCGATCTTTTCAAGAAGCTGGTTAAATGAATTAAAGAGGGAGGCTTAGTTTGCCCGCTCCAACAAGTCTGCCACCGCTAGAAAAACTTTGAAAAAATATCTTATTTTGCATGGCTGCATGTGGTATATTCAGTCATTAGCCATGAATTCTTTTTGAAATAGGGCAAAAACCGGCATAATATGTACATGTAAACATAGTCGGTGTTAACCACAGCTGTCTGTCTGTGTGTGTAATGTTTGTTTTGCATTATTTGCTTCAGGTGGAGGATGAGACTGTGCTCCATAACATCCCCTACATGGGAGATGAGATCCTGGACCAAGATGGTACTTTTATAGAAGAACTCATCAAGAACTATGATGGCAAAGTCCATGGAGACAGAGGTGAGGGTCGGTCATAAATGATGCCTGTTGCTTTCCTAAATATTAAGATGAGAACTTCTCATTTTGGTAATGTTCCATCAACAGAGACGACATAACACGTACCAGAAAACATTAAACATAAACCAAATTCTGCTCAGTAAAGACATTTGATTGATTGCGTTGTGTTTTGCAGAGTGCGGCTTCATCAACGATGAAATATTCGTGGAGCTGGTCAGCGCTCTGTCACAGTACAGCGACAACGAGGACGATGAGGAGGAGGAAGAGCACGACTTCAAGGTAGAAAAGATGGAGCTGTGTGAGGGCAAGGAGCATCAAGAGGACCAGCGCAAGGATGGGCTCATTAACAATGAGAGTAAGTCTTTTCACTGAGGTACCAGTGATCATCACAGCGTTATCTGTTTACACGGTAACCGTTCCCTTTTAATAGCGCAGTTGCAATATCCGTACGAATAATCGCAAATACGATCTGCTTTTGTCTCGATTTGATCCCTTCACGATACGTAGGGGCTGATTCTAGAAGTATTGCGATGTAATGGATAATTTTCTTGGCACACGGAGAACACAAAGAAATACAGAGATGGTTAAAATGATATATTGCAAAAGTTTTATGTAATTAATGCGTAATTAATTACAGTGGAGCTACAAAGCAAGTGTCATTCAGTTTCACTCCGCGGCTCACACAGGAACTTATTTATTTATTAACTTACTTATTGGAAAGCAGCCAAATTAATATTTTTACAAACCAATGACCGGGTTCTTAACAATTGTAACCAATGAAATGTCTCCGGTTAAGTTTAGCTTGTCCTTCAATAGTCATTCAAACACATTGTCTTCTTCTTTCAAAGGCAAACTGTCAGAACTTCACTCAGTTTAACATATAGAGTTTATAAATAATCTCAAGCCTCTCTACAGCTCATAAATCAGTGAACAAGAAAAGCCCTTTACGTAGGTAATCTGATTACATCTCAATGTCATAGCTCAGACAACAATGAGACCCTTTCGAACAGATACATACAGAGAAATGTTCAAATGATTAACAAATAGTCAAAGGAACAGGTTTTCCTTAACAATACACTTCTAGAGACAATATATTATGAGACATTTCTCCCAGCAGATTGTGTTCTAAGAAGAATGCACATGTCAAGTCAGTCTGACATTTAATTTGTAAAGAAGAACATAACATTGATTTTCTGCATTCGCTCTGTTTTTGCTGGAAACGGATATGACGTAGCAGCTGTCGTATAAGATTAGATTCAACTTTCTCATTGTGCAGAGTACAAAGACAGCAAAATGCAGTTTGTGTCCAATCAGAAGTGCAAAAAGAGCAGAAAAGTGCAATGTAATCAAGTATAGACAGTAGTGTACAGTTCATTTACAGAAGGTGTTTTAGAGTAATGTAAATTAAATATAGATATGTGCAGTGTAGCAGTTACCTTTTTTATAAGAGCAGAATAAATATGGCTAGGTAATCTGAACAAAAAAATTATGTATACTTAAATATTTAGGTGAATCATTGGTTACAAAAAAGGAATATTGATTCTGGGGGAAAGAATTTATGCAAGAAATTATCCCAACCCTATTATTATATACTGTTTTGTGAGAACATACTTGCAGACCTTGTAGTCTTGCCTACGCTTCGGGAGGGGCGAGAGAACTCAGCCCGACCAAACTTTCAAAATAAAGCAGACCCATGCATGCTAAATAATGAGCAGAAGATGCTGTTTATTTACACACAATATTAATTTTGTCGGGGAGACTGTATTTAAATCTCTGAACATCCACACAGGTGTTATCATTTATTTTGGCTGATTAAACCGCTGCTCAGGTTGAAGATTGGGCGGAGCTTAGATGGGAATTTATTACACGACAAATCTCTTCTACCAATGAGAATGATATGATGTCATTTGTCCCGCCCTAAAAGGTGCAACAAAGCTAACAAGAGACTCGGAAAGAAGTCAAATACCACTTGTTTCAAACTCAAGGCCCGGGGGCAAAATCCAGCCCATTGCAGATGTTAATCCGGCCCGCCTATCAATAGATTATGGCCCACCTAGTTTTTGGAGCTTTTTCCGACGTTTTTGTCACTATTTCCGACTGTTTTTTTTGTTTTGTTTTGTTTTTGGCACTTTTTCCAAGATTTTTAGCACTTTTGCAACCTTTTTTTTTTTTTTTTTTTCTATGATGGCTAAGGAACATTTTTAGGGCTTTATGTCGACCAAACTGTAAGTGAGAAGACTATATCGGACATACAATAATACAGTCAAATGTATTAGATTAGACATAGATAAACATGTCTGGCCCTTAATGTGATTCTCATTTTCCAGAGTTGCCCTTTGTGAAGTTGAGTTTGAGACCACTGGTCTATATACACACACACACACACACACACACACACACACACACACACACACACACGGAGTCCTGGGAAGAGGTCTAATCAGCCTGATGAACTGAAAACACCTGTGTCTGTGATCAGAGCCTTTAAAATGATATTACAGCAAGAATGAATGTGATTGTGTGCAGCGAAGAAGACTTGGATTTAGTCGGCAGTTAATTGTCAACTACTTAAGCTTTGTTTGGCCCAGAGGCGACAGTTTAAAAAAGACATAACTGTAACACCAAAAATGTTATGTCTGCTGTACACAATCACATAGATTGTGTACAGCGGACATAACTGCAACGGTAAGCTGCCAACACCAGAAACCTCAAACACAACAACCTTCAGTTAACTGTCATTATCAACTCTCAACTCTCTCTCAACTCAGAAAATACTGAAACTAGAAAATATTCTCTTTAACAAGCTGACTGCACACATTTGACTGTTCACATGCAGATAATATAGTCGACAAAAACGTCAAAAAAGCACCAATATTTCGGACAATTTAAAAAGTTACTTACTTTACAAATTAATTTGAATATTCACTAAAATAACGGATTATGATTCTTTTCTATAATCAAGCAGCACTTAAATACACTTTCCTCTCAAAATGTGAGAACTTCTTTTCTCAAAATATTATAATATAACAAACATGGCAGTTATGAAAAAGATAAATTAGTGGGAAGTTACTCTTCAACATCTTTTAGCTTTGTTTGACCCAGCGGCAAAAATCCCATATATTGCTCCCCGTTAAGGACAAACCTTCAAGGTTTAAAAAGACATAACTGCCTCATCACCGCTGTAATTCCAGAGAAATGTATGGAGTGAAATATATGACATGTTTTGCTATTTTCTTTGTGGCGGAAAAACAAAATTTCTAAGCTTTTATTTCTTCTGGGGGAAAAAAAAAACATACAGTGAAAATTTAGAAACGGGGTTACGTAGGTCACTGAGATTGGCCGGTGGGTTTAAGTAAAAGTGAGTTTTGTGCCCTGATGGAAAGCGCGTTTGCATGTGTCGTCTCCAGGCCAAACCAGCAATGACGGAACCAAGAAGTTTCCCTCTGACAAGATTTTTGAAGCCATCTCCTCCATGTTCCCTGACAAGGGCTCCACTGAGGAGCTCAAAGAGAAGTTAGTGGGTTTGTTTATATGTGAGAGTGTTAGTGTTGTGACAATAACGGAGGGACGCAGTATATTCTTTATATTTTTATATATATATATATACACACATACATACATATACTGCAAATATGAGCTACACCAATATAACAAGTTACTGTACACATGTTTTTGTATATTTACTCTTCATGTTGAATTTATTTTTGTCATACTTGTTTGTCCATAAATACTAGAATCTCTCGTTATGTTAAAGGCAGTCTATGTCGCTTCGGGAACTTCTCCGGTGCCGCCGCATGTCCTTCTTTTTGGCCGGATGTCCCGTCCCCCTTCCTCTGTCTCTGTGTTGGCCATCTAACCTCCGGTGGATTTGTGAGGACTATGGTTAACTGCTCCTCAGATATCTCTGCAGGGTAAATCCAGACAGCTAGCTAGACTATCTGTCCAATCTGAGTTTTCTGTTGCACGACTAAAACAACTTTTGAACGTACATGTGTTCCACCAAAATAAGTTCCTTCCAGACGCTATTTAGCAGCAGCACCGTCCGTCCAGCGCTTAGCACCGCCCCAAGACGATTGTGATTGGTTTAAAGAAATGCCAATAAACCAGAGCAAGTTTTTCCTCCCATCCAGGAATGCTGTGTGGACTAGCCAGACCTTCCTCTCCAGCGCTGTGGAGGAAGGTCTGGCAATGCTCCTGTTATGCTTTTCCGTATATCCTGTCATATCTATGTTACAATGTCCGATGTTCGTGCTAAATGTGGCCAAAGCTTCAAATAACGAGCTAAACTTGTTTTAAAAGAAATCGCTGAGCAAAAACCTCAGATTTCCAACTGTTCTGAATGCTCCGGTTTCAACAGTTTTTTTTTTTTTTTTACTCTTGTGTTAAGTCACACGGAGACAGTGTTTTTTTTATGATTGGTCGTCTGCTACAGATACAGCAAAGCTGTCACGCCCACGAAGAACAGGAACATGTAGCTCCATCCCCCCCCAGCAACCGCGACTCTCAGTCTGTCTCTACCGCTTAGAGGTACCACTTAAAGTTCTCTTTTGGTTTGCGACGACGAACTAAGCGCCACACAAGCTTGGATATGGTTTCTTTTTTCGGACCAACAAGAAAGGATGGTTACACTTTAGCTGAAGGTATCTACCTAAGAGTGACATGACGCAGTCATAAACGTTTATGACCTAACGTTCGTTTAGTGTCATTCGGTTTTTGTCATGAAAAGGTTGGGGTTCATGTGTCATCACTGTGTCATGTCACTCTTATCATGTAGATACCTTCAAGTAAAGTGTTACCGAAAGGATGTTCAAATTTGACTTTTCTTTCATTATCTTACAACTTAGTCAGCCAAAACTTTAAGAATCTTTAAACATTTATAATTGCTATAAATATAGCCATTATATATATTTATATATATATATGTTAGTTTTGTCAATATTGGCCACAAAAGGGCAGCATCGGTCCAAGTATCAGGACCAGCAGTATTCTGTTACTAAAGGTGTAAATATTGGTATTAGAATCAGGACTATATATTACATTTTGATTTTTAAAAAGAAGTCCTGATTTATTTCAAGTTAAATCTTAAAGATACGGTTCATGGGAGGAGCCTTTATCCTTTTTTAGCCCACAAGTAAGCAAATATCATATATACTGTTACGTTTTGATAGAAACCTTTTTGTGTACCTTGTAATAACTCTATTACACACCGCCCGCTACATAACATGCCGTGGAAATATACAAAAGAAATCTATTCTATTTCACCCTGTCCTGCCATGTAGTTTCTACCATATTTTATATGAACGCTCATATTGAAGTCTCTCTGTTATTGTGACAACAATATAACCAAGTGTGTGTGTGCGATTGACTGAAAGAATTAGCTGTGTGTGTGATCCGAGGCACATATCAGGATTTCTACATAGCTGTTAAAAAACATAATGCACAATGCAAAAAGGCAAACCTTTCGCACATTTAACAGGTTCTTTGTTAGTGCTAAACCTCCTAAAAATAATTGTTCATAAATCCTTGCAGGCTGGATGAAAGTTATATTGATTCTTTGCCTAATTCAATTGTTAGGAGACGGCAGATGTTTCCTCTTTACATGGAAGTGAGTCTTGTTTACTCCATTGTGTCCTTGTTCTTCATATGAAGATTGATATTATTGACAGAATCTGTAAGATTGAGTTCTCCTTTATTCAACAAGAACAAAAAGAGTTATTATGGGGCTTGTTTGATGGGATGAAGAATGCTGTTGTGACGCGTAGATTCATTGTAAACTCGGGTGTATGCATGGGTCATTATTCAGTTCCTGACATCGACTGTTAAGCAGCTTTGATTTCTCTCTCTCTCTCTCTGTCTGTCTGTCTGTCTGTCTGTCAGGTACAAGGAGTTGACGGAGCAGCAGCTGCCCGGCGCGCTGCCCCCTGAGTGCACGCCGAACATCGATGGTCCGAACGCCCGCTCCGTGCAGCGCGAGCAGAGCCTGCACTCCTTCCACACTCTGTTCTGCAGACGATGCTTCAAATACGACTGCTTCCTGCACCGTTAGTGTACACACACACTCGCTAAAACGCACACTCACAAACACACTCCCTCACTTTAACACTCACACTTACAGACACACACACCCTCTCAAACTCACTCTTACTCTTTCACACAATTGGCATCTTATTAAAAAAGTAAGGATGCACCGATCCAATATGCTGGATTGGCTTTGGCCAACTGAACTGTAAAATTTCTCTTGATACTCTTGAACTTACTTTGAACTTTTTGAATTCCCCTTTAGAACACGACCCAGAATACGATTTTACTTGCAAAACGTAATGTGCAAAATAATCCTTTTTCTCAATTACTGTTTTTGTGATTGTCACGTCTTAAAGATTTTTAAAGATTTGATTAATTGCACAGCCCTAGTGCATCCCAATAATAATAATAATAATAATAATAATAATAGTGGGGGACTCCATTGTTCTGCTGGGGGACTTCAACGCACACGTGGGCAATGATGGAGACACCTGGAGAGGCGTGATTGGGAGGAACGGCCTCCCTGATCTAAACCAGAGTGGTTGTTTGTTGTTGGACTTCTGTGCTAGTCATGGATTGTCTATAACGAACACCATGTTCGAACATAGGGATGCTCATAAGTGTACCTGGTACCAGAGCACCCTAGGCCGAAGGTCAATGATCGATTTCATAATCGTTTCATCTGATCTGAGGCCGTATGTTTTGGACACTCGGGTGAAGAGAGGGGCAGAGCTGTCAACCGATCACCATCTGGTGGTGAGTTGGGTCAGAGGGTGGGGAAGACTCTGGACAGACCTGGTAAGCCCAAACGTGTAGTGCGGGTAAATTGGGAACGTCTGGAGGAGGCCCCTGTCCAACAGACTTTCAACTCACACCTCCGGCGGAGCTTTTCGTGCATCCCTGTGGAGGCTGGGGGCATTGAACCCGAGTGGACAATGTTCAAAGTTTCCATTGCTGAAGCTGCAGCGAGGAGCTGTGGTCTTAGGGTCTTAGGTGCCTCAAGGGGCGGTAACCCACGAACACCGTGGTGGACACCAGTGGTCAGGGAAGCCGTCCGACTGAAGAAGGAGTCTTTCCGGGATATGTTATCCCGGAGGACTCCGGAGGCAGTTGCAGGGTACCGAAGGGCCAGAGGGCTGCAGCCTCTGCCGTGAAAGAGGCAAAGCAGCGGGTGTGGGAGAAGTTTGGAGAAGACATGGAGAAGGACTTTCGGTCGGCACCAAAGTGCTTCTGGAAAACTGTTCGCCACCTCAGGAGGGGGAAGCGGGGAACCATCCAAGCTGTGTACAGTAAGGATGGGACACTGTTGACCTCAACTGAGGAGGTAATAGGGCGGTGGAAGGAGCACTTTGCAGAACTCCTGAATCCGACTAATACGCCCTCTATGTTAGAGGCAGAGCTGGAGGATAATGGGGGATTGTCGCCGATTTCCCAGGCGGAAGTCACTGATGTAGTCAAACAACTACACAGTGGCAAAGCCCCGGGGATTGATGAGATCCGTCCAGAAATGCTCAAGGCTCTGGGTGTGGAGGGGCTGTCCTGGTTGACACGCCTTTTCAACATTGCGTGGAAGTCTGGGACGGTGCCAAAGGAGTGGCAGACTGGGGTGGTGGTTCCCCTTTTTAAAAGGGGACCAGAGGGTGTGTGCCAATTATAGGGGTATCACACTTCTCAGCCTCCCTGGTAAAGTCTACTCCAAGGTGCTGGAAAGGAGGGTTCGCCAATAGTCGAACCTCGGGTTGAGGAGGAACAATGCGGATTCCGTCCTGGTCGTGGAACAACGGACCAGCTCTTCACTCGCAAGGATCCTGGAGGGAGCCTGGGAGTATGCCCAACCGGTCTACATGTGTTTTGTGGATTTGGAGAAGGCGTATGACCGGGTCCCGGGAGATACTGTGGGAGGTGCTGCGGGAGTATGGGGTGAGGGGTCTCTTCTCAGGGCCATCCAATCTCTGTACAACCAAAGCGAGAGCTGTGTCCGGGTTCTCGGTAGTAAGTCGGACTCTTTTCAGGTGAGGGTTGGCCTCCGCCAGGGCTGCGCTTTGTCACCAATCCTGTTTGTAGTATTTATGGACAGGATATCGAGGCGTGGTCGGGGTGGGGAGGGGTTGCAGTTTGGTGGGCTGGGGATCTCATCGCTGCTCTTTGCAGATGATGTGGTCCTGATGGCATCATCGGCCTGCGACCTTCAGCACTCACTGGATCGGTTCGCAAACGAGTGTGAAGCGGTTGGGATGAGGATCAGCACCTCTAAATCTGAGGCCATGGTTCTCAGCAGGAAACCGATGGAATGCCTTCTCCAGGTAGGGAATGAGTCCTTACCCCAAGTGAAGGAGTTCAAGTATCTTGGGGTTGTGTTCGCGAGTGAGGGGACAATGGAGCGGGGAGATTGGTCGGAGAATCGGGCGCAGCGGGTGCGGTATTGCATTCAATCTATCGCACCGTTGTGACGAAAAAGAGAGCTTAGCCAGAAGGCAAAGCTCTCGATCTACCGGTCAGTTTTCGTTCCTACCCTCACCTATGGTCATGAAGGCTGGGTCATGACCGAAAGAACGAGATCCAGGGTACAAGCGGCTGAAATGGGTTTCCTCAGGAGGGTGGCTGGCGTCTCCCTTAGAGATAGGGTGAGAAGCTCACTCATCCGTGAGGAGCTCGGAGAGAGCCGCTGCTCCTTGCGTCGAAAGGAGCCAGTTGAGGTGGTTCGGGCATCTGGTAAGGATGCCCCTGGGCGCCTCCCTAGGGAGGTGTTCCAGGCACGTCCAGCTGGGAGGAGGCCTCGGGAAGACCCAGGACTAGGTGGAGGGATTATATCTCCAACCTGGCCTGGGAACGCCTCGATCCCCAGTCGGAGCTGGTTAATGTTGCTCGGGAAAGGAAGTTTGGGGTCCCCTGCTGGAGCTGCTCCCCCCGCGACCCGACACCGGATAAGCGGACGAAGATGGATGGATGGATGGATAATAATAATAATAATAATAATAATAATAATAATAATAATAAAAGCAGACCACTACAAACTGACGTTAGACTTTAACAGACTTCAAAGTCGATTTGACTTTTAAATTTCTTAGAGAAGCTATTTTTTTATTTAATTTTTAAGTCTTTCACCGACTGGAATGAAAAATCTGAGAATGTGTAAAAACCTTTTGAACAGAGTTTTTGTTTTTAGCATCTTTTTTTTAACAGGCTTCTTCTCTGGTTTGGTTTTAGTGTTCACATCAGACTTTCAACACTCATCTCTTCCATCTCTTGTCTTTTAGCTTTCCATGCAACTCCAAACACATATAAGCGCAAGAACTTGGAGAACCAGGTGGACACCAAACCCTGCGGCATCGACTGCTACATGTACTTGGTGCAGGTGAGTCAACTCTCTTTCTTTCTTTCATTCATTCATTCATTCATTCATTCATCTTTTATTTAATATCACAGCAGTGTTAATTGTTGTTCTGCTTACTCTTTTTTTCTTCACTATCTTCACTTCTATCAAACAAAATGGAGAAAATAACTAGCTCTTTCGTTAGGGTTGGGCAAAATGTAATTTTGATTAAATGGTGATTTTTACAGTTTTACCGGGCTTTTCCAAAGTAAAATAAAGCCACACTTTATAGCACTGCTTACTGTGCTCCATGGCTGCAACACAACAGGCACCTGGAAGTACGGCAGTCGCTACGGAAACCAAAACTTGCCCGTGTTATATTTGGAACCGATGTACGGATTCGAAACCAAATTTTCCAAACGATTCCATTGTAATTGTAATTTTTGAAACGTTTCCAAGTTGGACCTGGTTGTCGATGTCCAATCCAACCCGATTATTCATGTGGATTTGTTATTTTATCATCCTGTTTGGGATGTATGTGTATGTTGTGTGTGTGTGTGTGTGTGTGACATCTTTAAGCTACTGGGACCTTGAATTTCCCCTTGGGGATCAATAACGTATCGATCTATCTATCTCTATCTACCTTTTTATATATTCAACTGAAGAATAACCTGATGAAATATTCGCTTCACCGGCTACATTCCCTTCAGTGTGTCACTGTTGTCTCGCTGTGATTTCTCAGGATGGGATCGTGAGCGAGTACCCCGCAGGCGTAGTTGCCGAGCGGGCCAAGACGCCCTCCAAGCGCCCGGTGGGCCGTCGCCGCGGACGAGTGCCGAACAGCAATAGCCGACCCAGCACGCCATCGGTTTCCTCGGAAACCAAAGACACAGACAGCGACCGCGAGGGCAGCAAAGAAGACGACAGAGACAACGACAAAGACGATGACAAAGACGATGACAAAGACTACGACGACAAGAAGGACGAGAACACCAGCAGCTCAGGTACAAACTCTCGCTCGTTATATAACGTAATAAAGAAGCTGCCATTAAAGCTCTGTTCCTCTTTGTCGAGAAATATCTCAGTATGTCCCTTGGAGAAGCCGAATCAAACCCAACTTCAATGTTTTTAAGGCTTTTTTTATTTTTTAAAGGCTACAACCAACAAGAATGTCTCTTAGTTAACAACTCTTTCTCTGCTCTTTTTTTTTTTAAGATGTCGCAAAGACAAGAACAAAGCCTGACTTTATTTTTAAAACTTAAACAAACATCACAAAATCTCTGTCCCTTGTCCTGATAAAGATACTACAGTACTTCCTTATTTTATGAATGGAGCGTTACACAACTTGTATAAGCCACTGTGTCTGTGTTTAGCCAGTCAGCAACGGTAAACTTCCTGAAAACTGCAAGTATTATCCTCCCTTTTTTTTTTTTTTTTTTTTTTGCAGCCTGAGGCTGAATTTAGTCACTGGTTCCTTCCATCAACAACACAGATTTAGTTCCTTAGTTCCTCATACGGTCGTTGGTTTCCGGAGAAAGTTCCTTCCTTAAAAATTGTTTGTGTGTGTGTGTGTGCAGAGGGAAACTCGCGGTGTCAGACTCCAGTGAAGATGAAGCTGACTGTTGAGGCTGAAGCGGTGGAGTGGAGCGGCGCCGAAGCCTCTCTCTTCAGGGTTCTCATTGGGACATACTACGACAACTTCTGCGCCATCGCACGGCTCATCGGCACCAAGACCTGCCGACAGGTGAGCATCTAGTTGACTCCTGCTAGCAGCTTAGTTCACAGGTTGTTCTAAACACGGGAGAAGCAAAAAATAGCTTACATTTTGGTTCAACAGCTATCGATGAGAGTCACTTGCCAAACTGACTCAGAGACGTCCTTAAAAGAAAAGATTTGTTTCTCTTGAAACTAAAAACACAATGCACTTGTATCTAATATTACTTCAAAACAAAGTACGTAAGGAAAAGTTCTTGAAGGACACTAAAGCCTAAAATGTTTAGTGCTGCAATTTACGATTATTTTCGGTTAATCTGTGGATTATTTTCCAAATGAATGGATAAATAGTTTGGTTTACGAAATGTCAAATGGTGAAAAATGTGGATCAGTGTTTCCCAAAAAGCCCAAGATGACCTCCTCAAATGTCTTGTTTTGTCCACAACTCAAAGATATTCAGTTTACAGAGGAGTCACAGAGGAGAGATGACACTAGAACAATATTCACATTTAACCATTGACCTCACACAAGTTTTACTTTTTCTAAAACGTCTCAACTGTGGTTCTGCAGGTTTACGAGTTCAGGGTGAAGGAGTCGAGCATCATCGCTCGGGCTCCTGCTGAAGACGAAGACACTCCGCCGAGAAAGAAGAAGAGGAAACACCGACTCTGGGCCACTCACTGCAGGAAGATCCAGCTGAAGAAAGGTCAGAGGTCACTTCAACTATACAGTTTGGCGTTTTTTAATGTGGACCATCCAAAAACTATTACTATTTGTCCGTACACGGGTTTGGATTGAAGCGCATGAAATTACAGAAAGACTCTGGGCCCTATCTTGTACGCGGCGCAGTGCAAAGCTCGACGCAAGTTTTCTTTACTAGTTTAACCCTTGTGTTGACTTCGGGTCAGATTAACCCATTTTCAATTTTTGTTTTATATCAGAAAATATGGGACGTAGAAATAAGTGCTGAAAATGTGTAGAAGAAAATTTTTACAATTTAAAACGTTGGAAAAAGCAAAAACAAACTAAGAAAAATAAGTGTCTTTTTCAAGGTTGACGGGAAGACAACACAAGGGTTAAGACCGACGCAGTTGTCAATTTCCCATCCAGCGCCCACATCGTTTAAATGGCAAATGCACCTGCGCCCATCTGTGCGCCCATGGGCGCGCTGGTCTTACTGGGAGGTGTGTTCAGGTGCATTCTAGAGGTGCTAGTCTTACAGGGAGGTGTGTTCAGGTGCATTCTGGGCGTGCTAGTCTTACAGGGAGGTGTGTTCAGGTGCATTCTAGGCGTGCTGGTCTTACAGGGAGGTGTGTTCAGGTGCATTCTGGGCGTGCTGGTCTTACAGGGAGGTGTGTTCAGGTGCATTCTAGGCGTGCTGGTCTTACAGGGAGGTGTGTTCAGGTGCATTCTGGGAGTATTGCTATCTTGAGGCAGCGGGAAGTGATCGTGTCATTGACCAACAAAAACCTGGTCTAAAGTCAGTAATGCAGCATTTCATTGTTATTTTAACAGCAAATTAGTAAAATGTGCCTAGGCTTATGCACAGCGCGCACACTTTACTTGTTACACACACACAGGAATGCGCAGCAGCACACACACACACGCATGCAGAAGATTGCAAATATAAAAATATTACGGTGCAAATCCTCTCTCAAAATAGCAATGCGCCTGGCTTTTAAAGGGAATGGGAGATGATACACTTTGCCATGGTAGAGGAACTGTGAGACTGTAATGCTTGTTACATATCAGATAGGAAACATTTACTTACTGTGTTTTAACTGATTTATAACAAAAAAATATCCAGTTGTATCAGATTATATTCATATATTTTAAATCTGAGCTGAAACCTTTGGATTAACTTTGTGGAAAGTGGAAAATGTGTCCTGTTGGTGGCGCAAGATGAGAAGTTCTTACCGTCATCCAATAGTTGATGGCGTACACATAAACAAACAAACATATTTAACATTATTATTTATAAAGCGATAAATACAGACACAAATATATACACAATAGCTGTTGAAATTAGGCAAAAAGAGACTGAATTGGAATAACTGGTTTATTTCCACAGAAATAAACGAGCATATAAATGTTGTTAAAGCTACAGGAAACGTGTTTTTGTTTCGAATGATTTGAAATATCCAGTTTGACCGCTGCGTTTCTTCTCACCCCTTACAGATGGCTCGTCCAATCATGTGTATAATTACCAGCCATGTGACCACCCGCGGCAGCCCTGTGACTCCTCATGTCCCTGCGTCACCGCTCAAAACTTCTGCGAGAAGTTTTGCCAGTGCAGCTCTGAGTGTAAGAACACACACACACACACACACACACACACACACACACACACACACACACACCCACTTCTGACTGACGCAGCTTTTATTCCTGCTGAAATGAAAGTTAACTTTGCTCTTCTGCTGTGTGGCTGCAGGTCAGAACCGTTTCCCGGGTTGTCGGTGCAAAGCCCAGTGTAACACCAAGCAGTGCCCCTGCTACCTGGCCGTGAGGGAGTGTGACCCCGACCTCTGCCTGACCTGCGGCGCCGCGGACCACTGGGACAGCAAGAACGTGTCCTGCAAGAACTGTTCCATCCAGAGAGGCGCCAAGAAGGTTTTTATTGATTCATTCCAGACCTTTAACCACACGTTCATACACCACTTTAAATCGCACTTACTAACAACACTTTGAACTTGAATTTCCCGAACACAACCTTGTGTTCAGTAGCAAAAAAAATCCAATGCGAACGCTACTGTTGAAAAGTTATGAATCGGCTATTTTATTGATGTTCTTCTTTCCTTCAACAATAACCACAGAAATGAGCAACAAACGGGTGAAAACACTGGATTAAATAGCAACTTGTTCCTGTTTAAATCTGCACATATTTTGATGCTAATTTTCCAGTTTCTTTAACAAACGACTGCTGATTTCTTTCTCCTTATTCAACTTTTTGAGAGGGATCTTAGTCTCTTTCTGCCCTTTCAGTTGTCAGTCTGTTTGAACCACTGTACGGCGTTTTGTTCTCTCTGTACAAAACTAAATAACATATTTTGTGACGTGGACTCTCTACAAGCTAAAAGCATCAAATAGCTTCAGACATGTAGAGTCGTCCTCTCAGACATCTGACCGACACAATCGAAGCTCTGTGGCAGGAGATTGCAAACTTTTCAACAGTAGTGTATCTTTGTTTTTATCACAAGCTCAAACAGCCCACTCTGACGTTCCTCTCTGTCTCTCAGCATCTGCTGCTGGCTCCTTCAGACGTGGCAGGTTGGGGCATCTTCATCAAAGAGCCAGTCCAGAAAAACGAGTTCATATCCGAGTACTGTGGAGAGGTAGGACTTCACTGTCTGTGTGTTTTTTTACTGATGGGTCCTGTTGTGGCTTCACATTCATTAGAGTAATCTGTACAGATATACAAATGCACCATTTTAGATTCTAGTTTTCTTTTTTGAAAAGGAAGAAATAGAAAGATGGAAAGTTCAGCAGGACTTCCCTAAAGATAAATGGAGGCAAAACACTTCAAACAAACAAGTTTATTAAAGAAAGCCCACAGTGTGATGTAAAGAAATAGAAAAAATGGAAGCAATAAAAGCTAAGAAACCGAGTCTAATCTTCCTAAATGGCCTCTTCAACTGAAGAAAAAGTATTACATTTAAATGTGTAATGTGGGCGACCTTCTTCTTTGCAGATAATCTCTCAGGATGAAGCCGATCGCAGAGGGAAGGTCTACGACAAATACATGTGCAGCTTCCTCTTCAACCTTAACAACGGTATAACACACACGCACACACCCTCACTCTGTCACACACACTCACTCACACAGAGACACACACAGACACACACACACACCACACACAGATGTCTGATTGTGGGCTTCTTTCATTGAGCTTCAATTGAGGTCTGGTTTTATTTATTCATTCATGTTTCAGGATATTGGAATTTTGAGAAGTTTGAGAAACCTTTAACAAAGTGATCATTTGGACCAGGGTTCAACGATAAGGGTTACCCGATGTCCCGGGGGAAAGTAATCCTCATCGTATCATAAATTACGTTATCGTTCTGTTGGCAGAGAATGCTTGTTGAATGATTTCAATTTGAATGTGCCCTTGGTCAATCAGGAATTGAGTTGAGGCTTTTGGCAGGACATTTTTTGTTGTTTTTTGATGTTTTTTCAATGTTTCGTTCGACATTTGACACTTCCAGTTTTTTTGCGTTTTACCAAAAAATGGCATTTATTTTATTTTTATTATTTTAATTTTACATTTAAAACTTGTTATATACTGGCCAGTAAAAATTGGCTTCGGGCAAGTAGAATTTTATTATTTACTTGCCCAACCAGACAAGTGAAAAACAACGTTGAACCCTGTGGAGTAAAAATAAGTTCAATTCAGTTTCAATTCAATTTTATTTATAGTATCAAATCATAACAAGAGTTATCTCGAGACACTTTACAGATAGAGTAGGTCCAGACCACACTCTATAATTTACAAAGCCCCAACAATTCCAGCATTTACAGTAAAGTTGGGTATTTGATTTCGTACTACCGTGAAACATCGAGTGTCCCTCCAACAACACAAGTGTTGAAAAGTGTTGTTTTTTTTCTCCACAGACTTTGTTGTTGATGCCACGAGGAAAGGCAACAAGATCCGCTTCGCCAACCATTCTGTCAACCCCAACTGCTATGCAAAAGGTAAGAAGATGAGCTGAAACTTGTATAAACACACGGATGTTAATACTCATGTTGAGCTGCGGCTAACTTGTGTTTTGTTCTCTGCAGTGATGATGGTAAACGGGGATCACAGGATAGGAATCTTTGCTAAGAGAGCCATCCAGACTGGAGAGGAACTCTTCTTTGACTACAGGTAACTACAAAACTATTTACAACAAATAAATCGATAATGAAAAGAATTATTTTATTTACTCCAAAACATCTTTTGGCACACATCTGGACTTTAAGCTGCCTTTTTAGTTGGAATATTTCCCAGTTTTCAATATAGCGGAACATTTATTTTCAAGTAACAATAAAAACAAGAAATTGGGCCAACTGTGTTTATTCAGTCGTATTTTCAAATCTCCAGTTAGCTTTTAGCACTGAGTCAATGTAGGGCCCTATGCAGTCTGTCTTATAGCTTCTTTTTAAAATAATTAATTTCGCGATTTCGTCCATGTTTGTGGTATCACTAAAAAGATTATTGCTGCCATCAGTCTGGGACCAGCCCCAGCAAGGCCCTCGTCAAAAAAAAAAAAAAAAAACACTTGCCTCCAGGCCTAACAACATTTCTGGAGGAAACTAGGGTTTGCACGATATTGACAAAATATGATATTGCAATATCGATATTAATTTCGATATTTTTAAACGTATGTAAAATTACAAAAGTTACGGGGAAAACTCGAAATAGATTCATAACAAATTACACAAGTTTTCTTAGAACACAAGGTTTATTTCAACTGACAGTCATATCGGACTGGTCCGACGTGAATAAATAAGGACCATGTCTACAGAACAGGACATGTTCTACTGGTTGGACAGTATAAAATAAATAGAGGACACAACTTCTCTTTCGCTTCTCGGATTCGTTCGGTTTTCTTGTCTCTATTTCTTAACTTACACTGTCACTCTGTTGAAATATGCACACACACGTGGTACGCTCCATAGGGTTTGTCACGTAGTGGACCCGTGCACTGACGTACACTAACAAGTGCACGTGGCACGGTAACTGGCCAATGAAAGATGATCATTACAGCGTTTCAAGCTCTAAATCAAACACAACTAAGGGACGCAGCGCTCCACAAAATTAACAGAATATTGCGTACTTATTGCGACACTTTCGATATATTGTGATAACGATATTGAGTCGATATATCTTGCATCCCTAGAGGAAACCCTGCTAACGCTTGGTGTGTCTCTCTCTCTCTCTCTCTCTCTCTCTCTCTCTCTCTCTCTCTCTCTCTCTCTCTCTCTCTCTCTCTCTCTCTCTCTCTCTCTCTCTCTCTCTCTCTGTGTGCGTTTTTGTGTGGCAGGTACAGCCAGGCTGACGCTCTGAAGTATGTCGGGATTGAGCGGGAGATGGAGCTCGCCTGACTCAGACTTCTACCTCCTGTGGATCAACGACACAAAGGCCTTACACTCAAACACAAACAAACACACTGTCACTTCAGGAAACCCAGACGACTTGTCAAAATGTTTAAAAGCTTCAGGAAAACTGGGAATATTTGAAGCTGATTTTTGATGCTTTTTAGGTTGTTGTTTTTTTTTTTTGTCACCTTGATCTTTTGTTTTTTTTTCAAGTACTTTTCAGATCTGTTTCTCTTTCGTCTTGTGATTTTTCTCCTGTCAACAAATCTTCGTCTTCTGTACATCTTTCCTCAGCTGGAAGTGCACATCACCGACAAACTGACTCTCGTTTGTTTTCGTGTTTAAATAGGAGACGAACCAACGACAGTTTGTTTAAAAACTAGCTTTTCAATTCATGCTTCAGGGACCAAAATCCTCCACCAGCCGCTTTCACACACAACCGTCTGGACTTTGTGTGTGTGTGTTTGTGTGTCCGTTGTCGCGTTGTGTTTTTAAACTGTGTGAACTGTGCCAGATCACTGTCTGTCTGTAAAACTGTGAGGCCGTTCACAAAGCAGCGTCACACCAAAAAGCAACACAGATTTGTACAACTTTTTGGCATTTGGTTTCCAAGCCTTCTTTGGTAGTTCCTGCGTGTGATATATGAGGGATGTTGCCACTGTCGGCCACCTGTACCGGATGCCTGGTCGACCACATGGGTCATTAGGGTCTGCAGCTAAATCAAGAAAATCTGGATTGGCGCCTCGATGCTCTTTCATCTGTCTAACGGAAAGAATATAGAGCTGTTTTCTGGGACCTTGGCAAAACGCTTGTTGTATAATTCCGTCTAATGCTCAGTGGCCCAAATGTGCATTTCATTTTCCTTTTTATTCAACCAGTTTAAAGTCTCGCTGCATGTCAAAAGTCCACCAAAGTTTAACGAATTAACTCGAGCAAATCGACCGATCACGACAAATCTGTTTGAAATTAATTGATTTCGCAGCAGTACAAACATTAATATGAAGTGCCATTGGTATATGGTAAAACATGAGATTTTGTTAAAATATTCCAGCATGTTGAAGACTGGCAACACAACTCCTAATTTAGGGAAACTGGGTTCCTTTTCAAAGATGTTTGGGACCTTGGCAAAACGCTTGTGTGTGGTATAATTCCTGGCCTGCCATTCACCGAGGGTCATTTGGCATTTGGTTTCCAAGCCGTCTTTGGTAGTTCCTGCGTGTGAGATATGAGGGATGTTGCCACACAGTCGAGTTTTGATACAAACATTCAGTTATTAAATAAGTTAGAGCTGAAAGGATCAATTAAGTCAATTAGCAACAATTCAGATTTGATTGATTGATACTTAAGTCAAACATTCACTGGTTGCAGGGATTTTCTACCTTTTTTTTTTTTTTTTTTAGACTAAAACTTTTAAGAATAATGCAGATTAATCTGTAGTTAAAACCATTACTAGTTGCAGCCCAAGACTTTCTTTTCTGAAAGATTTATTGAGAACAAACAAATGTTTTATACTAAAGCATATTTTGGAGTTTGTATATTTAACCCTCATGTTGCCTTCGGGTCAGAAATGTGGGTTTCTTTTAACCAAACAAGTAACATAAATTATCCGTTCACTACTTTCATTGAATTTGGGTTTTTTATAAAATGTTATAGCATTTTGAATTTTGTTTTTTTAAGTGCAGAAAGAAATCGACTAAAACATGGAACTTGGAAAAAGTGTCAAAAGATGACCAAAACATTGGAAAAAATATAGTTAGTGTATAGTGGCCCAGACACTATCATACTCTGGATAAAATGGGAAACGTGTATTATAGAATATCATTTACAACCTACAAAAAGAAGAACCCCTAACTACCCTAAATCTTCTTAAGTGGCCGCGAGACATTGATAGCTCGTCCCTGGGTCAAATTGGACACATTTTGGGGTTTTCTTTTAACCAAATTGTCAAAAAAAAAAGTGGATGGTTCAATACAATGCTCTTCACAATAATCTAAAGGATCAGTTCATTACGTTCATTGAATTTGGGTGTTTGATTCAATTTTATAGGATTTGAAAAAAGATAGCAAAAAAAATGAACAGTGAAAATAAAAGACATGTCGGGCAAAGCTTAAAAAAAGTCAAAAAGCCCAGAAAAAATTAGCCGAAACTTGGAAAGAAGTGACAAAAAAAAAATGGAAAAAGTGACTCAAATGTTGGAAAATGCTTTAACGTGGGGGGAAAACAACAAAAAACATAGAAAAAAGTGACAAAAACATTGGGAAAAAGCGACAAAAGTGTCGAAAAAAGACAACCATAAAGTTGAAATTTAAAATTTTGACCCAGAAAAACAAAACATTTCATGGTGAACAGGAAGACAACACAAGGGTTAAATAGACCAAATGGAAATGAACAGTTTGTGTTTCTGGAGATGACTCTGCTTTGTGACGCTGCCTCTTCTTTAGGTGCTAACGTGAAACCAGAACCAGCGCTACTTCACCGGGACGGGAAACTAAACCCGCCAGAGAAACCTGTTGAACTGTTTCCTGTGTGGCTGTAGTTTGAGTTTCCTGTCGTGCTTCTTTCCTCAGTGAGCGGCACGTTACACTTTACCAAAACCACATGGATACCGATGAAGGTTTTCAGTTATATTCTCCTCCTCCTCTTCGTCTCTCTACTCGTACCGGGCGACTCGGTCCAGTTTGTTTTCTACGTCTGTGCTTCTCGTTTGGGTCGGAGCAGTTCGTTTTTTCAGTCAAAGTTAACTGTAGCAAGCTAGAGCTGGCTTCAGTACTAGTCTACATCAGGGGTCTCCGACCTTTCTTCATCTACTTTAAAATCGGGCTGGGCCATATATCTTTTATATCGATATCGTGATATGAGACTAGATATCGTCTTAGATTTTGGATATTGCGATATGACATCTAAGTGTGAAGATATTTTGTCAAAGCACCAGTTGTCAACCCTAGAATATCGCCGCAATATCGACATTGAGGTATTTGGTCAGGAATATCGTGATATCTGATTTTCTCCATATCGCCCAGCCCTAGTTTAAAATAACGAAAGTGGCCAAGAGCTACTTACATCACATTGCTTACATTTATTTACATAACACACATAAGCTGAATGAAGCTACCGTTTGCTGAAATTGCAATACACAAAGGTTCTTTTAGCCCACATAGTTATAGCTACATCACTGAAAATATTCTCATCAGGGTCCATGAAGAAATTACTACTTTACATGTCTATGGCCCACAAAGTTAGCTACCTCACTTTTAATATTGGGGTAATTTTGTGTCAGTTTGTCAACCTAAACACAAGCTACTGGACACCTGCTCGCGAGCTACCGGTAGGTTGCTAGAGAGCTACTTGTTGGAGACCCCTGGTCTACATGTTTGTAAAACATGTAGGATCTCTTTGGATAATCTGCAAGATACTGAAGATTCAGGTCATCATTCAGCTAAAGAGCAAATCTATATTTCTTGTAGGGCTTCAACAAATTATCATTTACATTCTCAATTGTTCTAGTCTATTAACCGGGGAATGAGAACTCAGATTTTAGCCGTTGTAAAGTGTTAACGTGACACTTGAGAACCCGGCGTATTGCCTTATTCGGATACCCAAATAATCAGGTTTTTAAACTTAATGTATAGCAAGAAGAAGGGAAGTAGACTACAATTCCCAGCATGCATTTCAGCACGAAAAAGCCCAATCAATTTATTTTAGGGTCTATATTTTTTTTAAGATCTGAGAGCTGAATTTGTAAGTCACAGGAAAGCTGCAGATCTTCACGTTTGAAAAGTCAAAGAATATTTTCTGTTTTTGCTTGAGTAAACCTCTGCCAAATTGTCATTAAAATTGTTGCCAGTTGTCGTTCAAATGGCCGATTTTAATCGTTTCAGCTTTGGATTCTTGTTGGAATTAAAAGCTGGAAACAGCAAATGCTTCAAACATCTTTCCCTGGAAGAAAAAGTGCAAATTGTTGTTGCTAGAACTACAAGAACGTTTAGGATATTTTTCCTGTGAACTGATTTATTGCAGATAATTGATTTAATTGAACAGGAGTTTTCGGATGTGAACCGAGAGGACAAAGCGGCTTGCGTACGAGTGTAGCGCGGGGGAGAGTGCAACGAGAAACCTTTCCTAAAATGTTAAATAGTCCGGACATGTTTGTAGATATTGAAACCCGACGTCCCCCCGCTGTGCCTTGAGTCCTTTTTACAGAATAGTCAACAGTCCCGTCTGTAGATCAGCCGAGCGTCTTTTAACTTTATGCATGATGTTGTAAAAAAAAAAAAAAAAAAAAAACCACAGAGGATCCTCTCCGACTCTTTCCTCCGTTTAGAGGAACTCAAATGACTGTACTGCCTCCTCTACGTGATGTCCAATCAGTATAAATATCATCTTTATAGTTTTCGGAGAGTTCCTCTTGTTAAAAAAGCCTTTTTAGTAACGTACCAACAATCACACTTTAACTGACTATTTTCTGATGTGAGTTCTGGTGCCTAGAAGAAGAATCACACAGACTCTCGGCCCGACTTAAAGCAATACCAGCATCTTTTAACAACTTCTCCATCTTCCTGCTGGTGTTCCTGTTCGCTCTCTACTTTTCTTACTTTACGCCTGTCATTTTGTACAAACTTCGCAGAGACAGACGGAGGGAGGTCTCATGGTGCTGTGATGTCTGTAGTTGATGTCCGAGAGACTCTGAAACCTGGTGCTTCTCTCCCTCCGGGGTTCCTACATATTCCCTGAACGGTTTGAAATCAACTCTGGGAATTTTCCAGATCAGGAAAAGTTGACTTTTCTGATTTTAGTGACTTTCTATGTGCATGAAAATGGCAAATATGTTCTTGTAACAATACCCTGGTGACCCCGAAGTGTGAATATTTCAAACAAATGTATAGGAAATGTTTTTTTTTTCTTCTCTTGTTCTTTCTGTTCTTTGTTTGAAGGCTCTGACACACCAACCCGACAGCCGACCGTCGGCAGAAAAGCCAGTCGGACTGATCATTCGGCTCCCGTCTCCTCGATTCGGTCCAAAAAGCCTCAGAACACACCGAAGCGACGGGAACTTCAGCTTACATTCTGCGCGTGCGCGAGACGTAATACGTCTCTCCATAACAGCATGCGCCACTAATCTGTATTGTCGCCCAAAAAGTTAAAACCGGAAATGACGGAACATCTCTCTAGACCTCGTAATCACAGAGTCATTGTTTTCATCAGAGAGAAGTGATAGTAGGGCTGTGCAATTAATCAAAATGTAATCGTGATTATGATTTCGGCTCCCAACGATCACTAAAACAGAACAATCGAGAAAAATAATTTAGCAATTACATTTTGCAAGTAAACGCTTATTTTCTCTTGTCTGAATGAAAAAATAAAGTTTAAATAGGAAAAGTGTTTCAAATTTCACAGTTGTGTGTTTTTTTTCCTGTTGATTTATTTAACTGTTTCCACCGTTTTAAGTTAAATAATTACATCTTTCCATAAATCAACGAGTAATCGTGTTAAATTATTGTGATTTCAATATTGACCGAAATAATCGTGATTTATATTTCTTTCCCATAATCGAGCAGCCCTAGTTGATGGTAGTCAAAAGGGATGGTTGTTGTAATTACTTGCTGAACGGAAGAAAAAAACGATGGTTGGTAATAAGAAGATACTGGCTTTGTCAGCCCCGGTTTTCTCGCGCACTGATTCGCTAGTCAAGGGCTAGCACTCCACCAATCAGATTGGTCGTTGAGTCCGACTGCCCGCTGGCTGATTCAACAAGTCAAATCAGCCAAAATGACTGACGACGGCACAGAACACACCGAACAGACTCGAGTGACCGACCTCGCCAGACTGTCAGACGGCCGATATAATCGGGTCGGTGTGTCGGCACCTTAAGATCACAAACTACTTACTGCTGATTCAAATGAGCCTTTTCTATCCTCCCAATGTCGCTGCGTTTGACTGGGGGTGTGACCGCATTTAAAGACCAGTGATTGATCCCAAAAACAACCCGTACAGCCGCTGCTTTTACTGATACAACTCGTGTGTTCAGTGAAATCATCTCCTGTGGAGTTATTATTAAAAATGTTCTGATGTTGAAAAGGTTTTTGAGTGCAAGATGATTAAGAAACGGCAACGTTTGCAACTCCAAAAGGTTTGTTGTTGTTTGTATGTGTGCTAACAACGCAGCTCTGAAGTATGTACAGGTTTCCAAAAGTGTTTAAAGATCAGTTTATGTGGGTAAAAAAGCTTCTTAAATGTCAAAACGGAACATAATTTGATCAGTAAAATGGTAAAAACACGTTAACCCTGTCCTTGTTTAAATGCAGACTGCAGGTTATTTATGGTTTTAGATGTCCGCCTGCGTTAACTTTTCACTCTTCTTGTCAAACCAGGACCACTTTGTATCCTCCGATGACACAGGTGCTGATTTTGTAATGTTTACAGGGATTTTGTTGTTTAAAGTGATGCAGATTAAAATATTATAAATGGTTGTTGTTGTCTGTTTTAATTTAAATGGGACTCTGGGTTGAGTAATAAGTACTTTTGAAGTTTTGGGGGGTTTACATTTAAACTTTGCATTTCTGGTTACACTTGTCTTCTTACAGGAACGGTCACTGACTAAACATTACTGTGATCAGATCCAATCAATCTGCTTACTGAGTACCACAAACTGTTTTCCTTTCATTAGTTTGTATTTTTAGGCTAATTCTGTGTAGCTAGCACTGACTTTATTCCATATACTTTACGATGACTTTTTTGACTTTATTCGACATGCTATGACTTTTTTTGTACTTTTTTTATTATGTTTCTATTATACATATTAGGACAGGTGTCCTGCTTCAGTCAACTGATGGTTTGAAGACGTGATGAAGAAGTGTCCGTACAACCACGGTGACCGGGGAACTCCATCCAGCTGACAGAACTTCAGTGTTCAAAATAACCCTCTAATGGAGAACCTGATCATGATTACATACAACCTTGTGCATTATACATATGGACTCATTTCATGTGAATAAAGTGCTTTATTTTGGTCTTTTTATTGTATTAGGTAGTAAGGCGCCTGTGAAAAAAGTCATTGTATAGTGTCGGAAAAAAAATCTAAAAAATGTATAGTATGTCGAAAAAAAGTCATAGTATAGTGTGTCAAAAAAACAAGCTCATAGTATGTTGAAAAAGTCATAGTATAGTACAGGGGTCGGCAACCTTAGGCACGCGTGCCACCATGGGCACGCGGGACCTTAACCAATGGCACGCTGGAAATATGTGTGCAAGAGAGTTATTGATGTGTTGAAATGCTGAAGCACTCTCTCATCCGCATGCCAAATTACAACGTTCACAGTTGCCGACCACATAGGTGCCCATACCGTGGGTGCTCCGGAGTTTGAGCACCCACGAAAAATACTGAGCACCCACGTGTGCCAGACTGCCAGTTCATTTTTATATTAATTTAATAGTAAACATTTCAGGTGGTTTTAAGTGGAGCGTCTGTCATAGTGTGATTGGTCATGTCGGTGGCATTGATTTATAATTTCCCACGAAGCTGATTAAACTTCTCATCTCCAATCCTATCTGTGAGAAGTGGCGCTGTCCTGAGCTGAAAGCTAGCTTACTTTACGGCGTGTGTGTTCGTGTCGGCCGCTGTCCATTTCCTAAGATTCTGAAATGCAAACATTGTTGACTACTTTTTTTTTTTTAAACTGTGTGCGCGTCGAGCACCCACGGAGGAAAACATAAATCGGCGCCTGTGCGCGACCTGTTATTTACGGTAGTTTGATAGACTCATATCTCTGACTGGGAACAATACAGAGAGGATTACCAACGGCCGCTGGGGCAGATGAACTAACGCTGGTCTCGTTACTGTAAGGAGGCTACAATTAAACCTTCGTGAGTTAAAAGTCGATACTTATCAATGCACTCAGCTGTGTAGACCGGCATCAACATGTAGAAAGCGATATTTCAATCTGCTCTGTCTGCTCATTACACTCTTGTCCACCGCGCTGTTTTACGCAAACACAGCTCTACTCTACTCTGCAAATAGCAATTTTTTACAAAACAAGCTAAAACAAAAGCTGTCGGTTTGTAGTCTATTTCTTTCTTAGTTTGCAGGCAATCTTGAAATGTGGACAAATTCTTATAAACTTAAGCTGTCTGAAGAAACCATCCTCTCCGCTGGAGCGGTAAATATGGATGCATTATAAGACCAAAACAAATACATGTGGCTACTTAATATGCACGTGAATGACACAATTGTTATGTTGTGTTCTTCATTCTTGATAATGATGCTGGTTGTGTTATTATTATTTTGCCACAGCATCGTTTCATTGAAAATGAGACATACAGGACCTGCTTATCAGTCCATTCGTCATTAAAGCTGGGCTTTTCGCTTCAGGCTCTTTGACAGTGATATTTTTGTCAGCCCATTTTCCACCAATCAGGACTGCATACTAAAACCATGTTTCCATAATAATAATAATATACAATAATAATAATAATTACAAGGTCCTGATTATTACAGATTCCCTGGATATTACATTTTGATGTGATGTCATAAAAAAAATTTATGTTAACATGGCACACTAATAAACAAGAAATTTTGAAAAGGGCACTTCATATCAAAAAGGTTGCCGACCCCTGGTATAGTGTGTCGAAAAAATAATAAAAAAGTCATAGTATAGTATGTCGAAAAAAGTAATTAAAGTCATAGTATAGTATGTCGAAAAAATAATAAAAAAAGTCATAGCAGAGTATGTCAAGAAAATCATAAAAAGTCATAGCATAGTATGTCGAAAAATAAAGTCATAATATAGTTTGTCGAAAAATAATAAAAAAGGTCATAGTATAGTATGTCGAAAAAAGTCCCAAAAAAGTCAGTCGAAAAAATCATAAAAAAGTCATAGTATAGTATGTCGAAAAAATATACTATACTATACAGTCATACTATACTATGACTTTTTTCGACATACTATACTATGACTTTTTTATGATTTTTTCGACATACTATACTATGACTTTTTTTTATAATTTTTTCAACATACTATACTATGACTTTTTTATGATTTTTTCGACTGACTTTTTTGGGACTTTTTTCGACATACTATATTATGACTTTTTTATGATTTTTTTGGCATACTATACTATGACCTTTTTGGACTTTTTTCCACATACTATGACCTTTTGTCGACATACTATACGACTTTTTTTATTATTTCTTTCGATTTTTTATAACGTTTTTTCGACTTTTTGTTGACATACTATATTATGAATATTTTATGAAATTATTTCGACATACTATTGTATGACTTTTTTATGATTTTTTTTCGACATACTATACTATTTTCTTATGATTTTTTCGACATACTATGACCTTTTTTCCACATACTATGATCTTTTTTAGGCATACTACACTATGACTTTTTTGTAATTTCTTTCGACGTACTATACTTATGACTTTCTTATGACAATTTCTTTCGACGTACTATACTTATGACTTTCTTATGACAATTTCTTTCGACGTACTATACTTATGACTTTCTTATGACAATTTCTTTCGACGTACTATACTTATGACTTTCTTATGACTTTTTTTGACATCCTGTACTATTGTTTTATGATTTTTTCGACATACTATGACCTTTTTTGACTTTTTTCCACATACTATGATCTTTTTTTTATAATTTCTTTCGACGTACTATACTATGACTTTTTATGATTTTTTCAACATACTATACTATGACTTTTTATAATTTCTTTCGACGTACTGTACTATGACTTTTTTCGACATATACTATGATATTTTTTTTTTGATTTTTCATAATCTTTTACTATACTATGACGTTTTTATGATTTTGTCGACATTATACTATGACTTTTTCGACTTTTTGACATACTATATTATGAATTTTTTAAGATTTTTTTTATGACATGCTTTTTCGACATACTATACTATTTTGTATGATTTTTTTGTCATACTATACTATGACCTTTCTTCGACTATGACTTTTTTTGGACATACTGTACTTTTTTTTTTATAATTTCTTTTGACATGCTATACTATGACTTTCTTATGATTTTTTCACGACTTCTTTTCAACATACTATATTACTTTTTATGACTTTTTTCGACATACTATTCTGACTTATTTTTTTCGACGTACTATACTATGACTTTTTCAACATACTATGAGCTTGTTTTTTTGACACACTATACCAGGAGTCGGCAACCTTTTTGATATGAAGTGCCCTTTTCAAAATTTCTTGTTTATTAGTGTGCCATGTTAACATAAATTTTTTTATGACATCACATCAAAATGTAATATCCAGGGAATCTGTAATAATCAGGACCTTGTAATTAATATTATTATTATTGCATATTATTATTATGGAAACATGGTTTTAGTATGCAGTCCTGATTGGTGGAAAATGGGCTGACAAAAATATCACTGTCAAAGAGCCTGAAGCGAAAAGCCCAGCTTTAATGACGAATGGACTGATAAGCAGGTCCTGTATGTCTCATTTTCAATGAAACGATGCTGTGGCAAAATAATAATAACACAACCAGCATCATTATCAAGAATGAAGAACACAACATAACAATTGTGTCATTCACGTGCATATTAAGTAGCCACATGTATTTGTTTTGGTCTTATAATGCATCCATATTTATTTCCTCTTTGTATTGTTCCCAGTCAGAGATATGAGTCTATCAAACTACCGTAAATAACAGATCGCGCACAGGCGCCGATTTATGTTTTCCTCCGTGGGTGCTCGACGCGCACACAGTTTAAAAAAAAAAAGTAGTCAACAATGTTTGCATTTCAGAATCTTAGGAAATGGACAGCGGCCGACACGAACACACACGCCGTAAAGTAAGCTAGCTTTCAGCTCAGGACAGCGCCACTTCTCCCAGATAGGACTGGAGATGTTTAATCAGCTTCGTGGGAAATTATAAATCAATGCCACCGCCATGACCAATCACACTATGACAGACGCTCCACTTAAAACCACCTGCAATGTTTAATATTAAATTAATATAAAAATGAACTGGCAGTCTGGCACATGTGGGTGCTCAGTATTTTTCGTGGGTGCTCAAACTCCGGAGCACCCACGGTATCGGCACCTATGTGGTCGGCAACTGTGAACGTTGTAATTTGGCATGCGGATGAGAGAGTGCTTCAGCATTTCAACACATCAATAACTCTCTTGCACACATATTTCCAGCGTGCCATTGGTTAAGGTCCCGCGTGCCCATGGTGGCACGCGTGCCTAAGGTTGCCGACCCCTGTACTATACTATGACTTTTTATAATTTTTTCAACATACTATACTATGACTTTTTAATGAGTTTTTTCGACATACTATACTATGACTTTTTTATTATTTTTTCGACATACTATACTATGACCTTTTTATAATTTTTTCGACATACTATGCTATGACTTTTTTATAATTTTTTCGACATACTATGCTATGACTTTTTTATAATTTTTTCGACATACTATGCTATGACTTTTTTATTATTTTTTCGACATACTATGCTATGACTTTTTTATGATTTTTTCAACATACTATACTATGACTTTTTAATGAGTTTTTTTGACACTATACTATGACTTTTATTGATTTTTGTCGACATACTATATTATGAATTTTGTATGAACTTTTTTGACATACTATATTATGACTTTTTTTGACATACAATGACTTTTTTTTTCGACATACTCTACTATTTTTATCATTTCTTTCAACATACTATACTACGACCTTTTTCAACATACTATACTATGACTATGATTTTTTTCGACATACTATACTATGACTTTATTATTTTTTCGACATACTATACTATGACTTTTTTATGATTTTTTCAACATACTATTCTATGACTTTTTTATAATTTTTTCGACATACTATACTATGACTTTTATGATATTTTCAACATACTATTCTATGACTTTTTTATAATTTTTTTGACATACTATACTATGACTTTTTTATGATTTTTTCAACATACTATACTACGACCTTTTTCGACATACTATACTATGACTTTATTATTTTTTCGACATACTATACTATGACTTTTTTATGATTTTTTCAACATACTATTCAATGACTTTTTTATAATTTTTTCGACATACTATACTATGACTTTTATGATTTTTTCAACATACTATTCTATGACTTTTTAATGAGTTTTTCAACATACTATACTATGACTTTTTAATGAGTTTTTTCGACATACTATACTATGACTTTTTTATGATTTTTTCTACATACTATACTATGACTATTATTTTTTCGACATACTATACAATGACTTTATTATTTTTTCGACATACTATACTATGACTTTTTGGACTTTCTTTCCACATACTATGACCTTTTTTCGGCATACTATACTATGCCTTTTTTTGACATGACTTTTTATTACATATTATACTATGAAGTTTTAATGATTTTGTTGACATTATACTATGACTTTTTTCGACTTTTTGTCGACATACTATATTTTGAATTTTTTATGATTTTTTTCAACATACTATACTATGACCTTTTTCAACATACTATACTATGACCTTTTTATAATTTTTTCGACATACTATACTATGACTTTTTTATTATTTTTTCGACATAATATACTATGACTTTTTTATGATTTTTTCGACATACTATACTATGACTTTTTTATGATTTTTTCAACATACTATACTATGACTTTTTTATAATTTTTTCGACATACTATACTATGACTTTTTAATGAGTTTTTTCGACATACTATACTATGACTTTTTTATTATTTTTTCGACATACTATACTATGACTTTTTTATGATTTTTTCGACATACTATTCTATGACTTTTATGATTTTTTCGACATACTATACTATGACTTTTTAATGAGTTTATTTGACATACTATACTATGACTATGATTTCTACGACATAATATACTTACTTTTTCATTATTTTTTTGACATACTATACTATGACCTTTTTATAATTTTTTCGACATACTATACTATGACCTTTTTATAATTTTTCGACATACTATACTATGACTTTTTAATGAGTTTTTTCGACATAATATACGATGACTTTTTTATTATTTTTTCGACATACTATACTATGAACTTTTTGGACTTTTTTTCCAGATAATATGACCTTTTTTGGCATACTATACTATGACTTTTTTGACATGACTTTTTATTACATATTATACGATGACGTTTTTATGATTTCGTCGACATTATACTATGAATTTTTTATGATTTTTTCAACATACTATATTATGACTTTTTTATGAGTTTTTCGACATACTATACTATGAATTTTTTATAATTTTTTCTACATACTATACTATGACTTTATGATTTTTTCCCCATACTATTTTATGACTTTATTAATTTTTCGACATACTATACTATGACTTTTTAATGAATTCTTTTTGACATACTATACTATGACTTTATGATTTCTTCGACATACTATAACTTTTTTATTATTTTTTCGACATACTATACTATGACCTTTTTATAATTTTTTCGACATACTATACTATGACTTTTTAATGAGTTTTTTCGACATACTATACTATGACTTTTTTATGATTTTTTCGACATACTATGACTTTTTTATGATTTTTTCCACATACTATTTTATGACTTTATTCATTTTTCGACAAACTATACTATGACTTTTTAATGAGTTTTTTTGACATACTATACTATGACTATGATTTTTTCGACATACTATACTATGACCTTTTTATGATTTTTTCGACATACTATACTATGACTTTTTTATAATTTTTTCAACATACTATACTATGACCTTTTTATAATTATTTCGACATACTATACTATGACTTTTTTATTATTTTTTCGACATACTATACTATGACTTTTTTATGATTTTTTCGACATATTATTCTATGACTTTATGATTTTTTCGACATACTATACTATGACCTTTTTATAATTTTTTCGACATACTATACTATGACTTTTTAATGAGTTTTTTCGACATACTATACTATGACTTTTTTATTATTTTTTCGACATACTATACTATTACTTTTTTATGATTTCTTCGACATACTATTCTATGACTTTTATGATTTTTTCGACATACTATACTATGACTTTTTAATGAGTTTATTTGACATACTATACTATGACTATGATTTCTACGACATAATATACTTATTTTCATTATTTTTTTGACATACTATACTATGACCTTTTTATAATTTTTTCGACATACTATACTATGACCTTTTTATAATTTTTCGACATACTATACTATGACTTTTTAATGAGTTTTTTCGACATAATATACTATGACTTTTTAATTATTTTTTCGACATACTATACTATGAACTTTTTGGACTTTTTTTCCAGATAATATGACCTTTTTTGGCATACTATACTATGACTTTTTTGACATGACTTTTTATTACATATTATACGATGACGTTTTTATGATTTCGTCGACATTATACTATGAATTTTTTATGATTTTTTCAACATACTATATTTTGACTTTTTTATGAGTTTTTCGACATACTATACTATGAATTTTTTATAATTTTTTCGACATACTATACTATGACTTTATGATTTTTTTCGACATACTATGACTTTATGATTTTTTCCCCATACTATTTTATGACTTTATTCATTTTTCGACATACTATACTATGACTTTTTAATGAATTCTTTTTGACATACTATACTATGACTTTATGATTTTTTCGACATACTATAACTTTTTTATTATTTTTTCGACATACTATACTATGACCTTTTTATAATTTTTTCGACATACTATACTATGACTTTTTAATGAGTTTTTTCGACATACTATACTATGACTTTTTTATGATTTTTTCGACATACTATGACTTTTTTATGATTTTTTCCACATACTATTTTATGACTTTATTCATTTTTCGACATACTATACTATGACTTTTTTATGATTTTTTCGACATACTATACTATGACTTTATTATTTTTTTGACATACTATACTATGAACTTTTTGGATTTTTTTTCCACATACTATGACCTTTTTTCGGCATACTATACTATGACTTTTTTTCACATGACTTTTTATTACATATTATACTATGACGTTTTTATGATTTTGTCGACATTATACTATGACTTTTTTCGACTTTTTGTCGACATACTATATTATGAATTTTTTATGATTTTTTTCGACATACTATACTATGACTATTATTTTTTCGACATACTATACATGAATTTTATAATTTTTTCAACATACTATACTATGACCTTTTTATAATTTTTTCGACATACTATACTATGACCTTTTTATAATTTTTTCAACATACTATACTATGACCTTTTTATAATTTTTTCAACATACTATACTATGACCTTTTTATAATTTTTTCGACATACTATACTATGACTTTTTAATGAGTTTTTTCGACATACTATACTATGACTTTTTTATTATTTTTTCGACATACTATACTATGACTTCATGATTTTTTCGACATACTATTCTATGACTTATGATTTTTTCGACATACTATACTATGACTTTTTAATGAGTTTTTTTGACATACTATACTATGACTATGATTTCTACGACATAATATACTTACTTTTTCATTATTTTTTTGACATACTATACTATGACCTTTTTATAATTTTTTCGACAAACTATACTATGACTGCAGCTGATTCAGAACGCTGCTGCTCGAGTCCTCACTAAAACCAAGAAAGTGGATCACATCACTCCAGTACTGAAGTCTCTACACTGGCTTCCAGTGCCTCAAAGAATTGATTTCAAAATACTTTTACTGGTTTATAAATCACTAAACGGTTTAGGGCCAAAATACATTTCTGATCTGCTACTACACTATGACCCACCCAGACCTCTCAGGTGGTCTGGGACAGGTCTACTTGTTGTCCCCAGAGTCAGAACTAAACAGGGGGAAGCAGCGTTCAGTTTTTATGCTTCACATATCTGGAACAAACTCCCAGAAACCTGTAGGTCCGCTGCAACTCTCAGTTCTTTTAAATCTAAGCTAAAGACCTATCTTTTTGATGTTGCTTTTCTTTAAATAATCTATTTTATTAACTTTAATTTCTTATACTGCACTGTAACTTTTATCCTTATACTGCACTATCAATTTTATTCTTGTCTTTTAATGTTTTTAATTTGTTTATTATTGTTTTTTAATTGTTTTCTAACTGCTCTTTAATGTTTTATGTAAAGCACTTTGAATTGCCCTGTTGCTGAAATGTGCTACAGTATATAAATAAAGCTGCCTTGCCTATACCATGAGTTTTTTTGACATACTATACTATGATTTTTTCGACATACTATGACTATTATTTTTTCGACATACTATACTATGACCTATTTATAATTTTTCGACATACTATACTATGACCTATTTATAATTTTTCAACATACTATACTATGACTTTTTAATGAGTTTTTTCGACATAATATACTATGACTTTTTTATTATTTTTTCGACATACTATACTATGAACTTTTTGGACTTTTTTTCCACATAATATGACCTTTTTTGGCATACTATACTATGACTTTTTTGACATGACTTTTTATTACATATTTATGAATTTTTTATGATTTTTTCAACATACTATACTATGACTTTTTTATGATTTTTTCGACATACTATACTATGAATTTTTTATAATTTTTTCGACATACTATACTATGACTTTATGATTTTTTTCCACATACTATACTATGACTTTATGATTTTTTTCGACATACTATGACTTTTTTATTATTTTTTCGACATACTATACTATGACCTTTTTATAATTTTTTCGACATACTATACTAGGACTTTTTAATGAGTTTTTTCGACATACTATACTATGACTTTTTAATGAGTTTTTTCGACATACTATACTATGACCTTTTTATAATTTTTTCGACATACTATGACTTTTTTATGATTTTTTCCACATACTATTTTATGACTTTATTCATTTTTCGACATACTATACTATGACTTTTTAATGAATTTTGTCGACATACTATACTAGGACTTTTTAATGAGTTTTTTCGACATACTGTACTATACTATGACTTTCTTATTATTTTTTCGACATACTATACTATGAACTTTTTGGACTTTTTTTCCACATACTATGACCTTTTTTCGGCATACTATACTATGACTTTTTTTGACATGACTTTTTATTACATATTATACAATGACGTTTTTATGATTTTGTCGACATTATACTGACTTTTTTTGACTTTTTGTCGACATACTATATTATGAATTTTTTATGATTTTTTTCAACATACTATACTATGACCTATTTCGACATACTATACTATGACTTTTTTATGATTTTTTCGACATACTATACTATGACTTATTTTTTCGACATACTATACTATGAATTTTATAATTTTTTCAACATACTATACTATGACTTTTTATAATTTTTTCAACATACCATACTATGACTTTTTTTATAATTTTTTCAACATACTATACTATGACTTTTTTTGACATACTTTACTATTTTTTCATGATTTTTTCGACATACTATACTATGACTTTTTAATGATTTTTTTCGACATACTATACTATGACTTTTTATGATTTTTTTCGACATACTATACTATGACTTTTTTATTATTTTTTCGACATACTATGACTTTTTTTCAAAATACTATACTATGACTTTTTTATAATTTTTTTCCACATACTATGACTTTGACATATACTATTTTTTTCATGATTTTTTCGACATACTATACTATGACTTTATTATTTTTTCGACATACTATACTATGACCTTTTATTATTTGTTCGACATACTATGACCTTTTTTGACTTTTTTCCACATACTATGACTTTTTTTCGACATACTATACTATCCTTTTCATGATTTTTTCGACATACTATACCAGGGGTGTCAAACTCAATTTCACTAAGGGCCACAGTGGAAAACGAGAAGCACATCAAGGGCCAGTTTAGTTTATTGCTTTTATTTCATTGAAAAAGTCAAATATCTTTGACTCAATTATTGCACATCTCATATAGTCTTCTCACTTACAATTTGGTCCACATAAAGCCCTGAAAAAGTGAGTAAAGAAGTTCCAAAGCCATCCTAGAATTTACCAAATCAAGCAAAAACAATGAGTACATTTTCGAAACAGGCTACCACCTAGCTGACTCACAACAAGCTCTTTCACAGCCGGAATATGAAAACTCTCTGGTTCTGTAGGAATTTCTGAGTCTCAAAGTCGGCAAATTTGCCAAATTCTGCTTTGAGTGTCGCGTAATTGCAAGTTGAAAACCAGTTTCCCATGTTTTTGGTTTTGGCGCACAACTAGGTGGGCCGAAATATATTGTGAACCTAGATTGATATGCGGGCCGGATCAGAATGTGCGAGAGGCCAGATTTGGCCCGCGGGCCTTGAGTTTGACACGTGTACTATACTATGACTTTTTAATGAGTTTTTTCGACATACTATACTATGACTTTTTAATGAGTTTTTTCGACACACTATACTATGACTTTTTTCGACATACTATGACTATGACTTTTTTCAACATACTATACTATGACTTTTGTATGATTTTTCGACATTCTAATTTTTTCAGCATACTATACTAACAAATTAACAACACATTTTAATATTATACAACTGGAGCAGTTATATACATAAAAAAAAATAAAGGTTAACAAACTTCATGAAAAAAAAAGACCATAAAATATAAATCACTTATCTACAGTTTTATCAAGTGCCAAGGTGTGCATCTCAACATCTTTGCACTTACACGCTGCAGAACATGAACTGTGGGAATAACAGCTGCTTCAACATTTATTTCTGAGGAAAAAAAAAGATCCACAGGTTGACAACGTGTATACAGTACAGACCAAAGTTTGGACACACCTTCTCATTCAATGAGTTTCCTTTTTTTTTTTTTAAGTCAGGATTATTTTCCTGTGTACTTGCAATATTTCTTATAGACACACACAATCAATAATGGAAACTACAGCATGTGAATTACTTTACATCAAAAATGATTTCCAAAATAAAATATCAACATCAACATCCAGACATAATCAGTTTGTAGTCGGTTGAGAAACTGCAGTAGTCTTGATTCAATTCAGGTTTTATCTTATGTTTGTTACAAGCAAATATTTATCTGTTATAATGTAAGAATCGGCTGGTATTGGTGGTAATTAAGTAACTTTATACATGCAATTTCAACTTATATTATTTAGAAATATGTGGGAATTAACTGCAATACTGCATTGTTCCACAGGCTGGAGCTGCAACAGAAAGCAAAGCAGACATATCTATTTAAATGTGTTAATATACAGTTGTTTATAAACAGAACTAATCTGCAGAGGTACTTTGGGTTCAGAACATCTGACTGAATTAAGAGAAGATGAAACCCAGATCCAGGTGGAGGCTGGAGGCGGTGGTTGAAGGTGGAGCAGGAGTGGAGGAGTCTCAGTGTGTCGGCAGACACTGTGTAGAAGGACAGAGCAGCAACAGAGTAGTCCAGATACTCTGATGATACTCTGACAGATCCAGAGGAACACACAGGGATGATGGTGGACTCCACATTGTGTCCCAACACTATACAACTTTCTGATCACTCTGACACAGATCTCCACCGCCAATTCCATCTGATGAGAACAGAAGTGATAAATGAGTGTTTACAGAGACTCCCTTCATCAGCTGTCAGTCAGAGATGCAGCACATCCAGTATAAAGACAGCAGGGACTTCAGTCCAATTTGGACAATAAGTGGCTGTGTAGCATACATTACATTACATGTCATTTAGCTGACGCTTTTATCCAAAGCGACTTACAATTAAGTGCATTCAACTGAGAAAGTCCAAACTCTAGAGGGAGGAGGTGGACTGGGGGAATCTAGCAGGTTAGTGAAGATGGAGAAAAGTTTTTTGGGGTTTGAGTAGGAGGATTCAATTTTGGTTTGATAAAAGGAGCTTTTTGCTGCAGAAATAGAGGCAGCGAAGGAGGAAAGAACAGACTGATAAGTAAGCAGATCATCTGGGTGTTTAGATTTCCGCCATTTCCTTTCCGCTGCCCGTATAGTTGATCTTTCAGCACGTACCGAGTCAGATAACCACGGAGCTGGGGAGGACTTATGAGCCGGTCATGCAGCAAGAGGGCAGAGAGAGTCGAGAGAGGAGGATAGAGTAGAGAGTAGAGTGTCTGCGGCAGCGTTGGGAGGCATGAGTAAGAAAGAGTCAGATGGAGGGAGGGTAGATAGAGCACATGCCGCCAGAGAAGAAGGAGAGAGTGAACGGATATTACGGCGGACAGGTACGGTGTCTCTTGAGATATGGTTGTGAGCTTGGGAGAGTGGGAGAGAGTAAGAGATGAAGAAATGGTCTGAGATATGGAGTGGAGTAACAATGAGGTTGGATGTAGAGCAGTTTCTAGTGAATATGAGATCTAGGTGGTTACCAGCTTTGTGAGTGGGTGGTGAAGGAGAGAGTGAGAGGGCAAAAGAAGAGAGAAGGTGAAGAAAGGCAGCTGACTTCTCTGTCTGGATATTGAAGTCTCCCAGAAGTACCAGCGGAGGACCAGTCACATGCTGTTATTAGGCCTGTCGCGATAGTCAATAAATCGAGTTATCGCATGATAAAAAAAAAAATGAGCTCGATAATTTTTCCGGCCGCGATAATTTCCATTTGCATGCTTGTTTATTTTCCTCGTCTCTCCCTCTCTCTCTCTCTCTCTCTCTCTCTCTACTAAAGAGACTGGAGGACCACTCTCGGTTCCTTAGCGTAACGAGGAGTGAACCCTCTTTTCAGTCGCATGGTCTTTGTGTGGGCGGTAGGCTACTCCAGGCGGAGAGAGCGAGAGAGTTGGAGCAGGGTTTCCTGCAGCACTTTGCAGTTAAGGCGCCATCAAAAAAAAGAAAAGGTATATGAGCGATATCCACCGTGTTACTCGGCGTCCCGTTTTCTCCCTTTCATTCCAAACCACACAGCTGACAACCTGCAGGTGGAGACTGTGGAGACAGGCTCGGACATACATAGGGTACTAGATACACATAGGGTACTAGATACACATAGGGTACTAGATACACATAGGGTACTAGATACACATAGGGTACTAGATACACATAGGGTACTAGATACACATAGGGTACTAGATACACATAGGGTACTAGATACACATAAGGTACTAGATACACATAGGGTACTAGATACACATAGGGTACTAGATACACATAGGGTACTAGATACACATAGGGTACTAGATACACATAGGGTACTAGATACACATAGGGGTACTAGATACACATAGGGTACTAGATACACATAGGGTACTAGATACACATAAGGTACTAGATACACATAAGGTTACTAGATACACATAAGGTACTAGATACACATAGGGTACTAGATACACATAGGGTACTAGATACACATAAGGTACTAGATACACATAAGGTACTAGATACACATAGGGTACTAGATACACATAGGGTACTAGATACACATAGGGTACTAGATACACATAGGGTACTAGATACACACACATAGGGTACTAGATACACATAGGGTACTAGATACACATAGGGTACTAGATACACATAAGGTACTAGATACACATAGGGTACTAGATACACATAGGGTACTAGATACACATAGGGTACTAGATACACATAGGGTACTAGATACACATAAGGTACTAGATACACATAGGGTACTAGATACACATAGGGTACTAGATACACATAGGGTACTAGATACACATAGGGTACTAGATACACATAGGGTACTAGATACACATAGGGTACTAGATACACATAGGGTACTAGATACACATAGGGTACTAGATACACATAGGGTACTAGATACACATAAGGTACTAGATACACATAAGGTACTAGATACACATAAGGTACTAGATACACATAGGGTACTAGATACACATAGGGTACTAGATACACATAAGGTACTAGATACACATAAGGTACTAGATACACATAAGGTACTAGATACACATAGGGTACTAGATACACATAGGGTACTAGATACACATAGGGTACTAGATACACATAAGGTACTAGATACACATAGGGTACTAGATACACATAGGGTACTAGATACACATAGGGTACTAGATACACATAAGGTACTAGATACACATAAGGTACTAGATACACATAGGGTACTAGATACACATAGGGTACTAGATACACATAGGGTACTAGATACACATAGGGTACTAGATACACATAGGGATACACAGATACACATAGGGTACTAGATAGATACACATAGGGTACTAGATACACATAGGGTACTAGATACACATAGGGTACTAGATACACATAGATACTAGATACACATAGGGTACTAGATACATATAGGGTACTAGATACATATAGGGTACTAGATACATATAGGGTACTAGATACATATAGGGTACTAGATACACATAGGGTACTAGATACATATAGGGTACTAGATACACATAGGGTACTAGATACACATAGGGTACTAGATACACATAGGGTACTAGATACACATAGGGTACTAGATACACATAGGGTACTAGATACACATAGGGTACTAGATACACATAGGGTACTAGATACACATAGGGTACTAGATACACATAGGGTACTAGATACACATAGGGTACTAGATACACATAGGGTACTAGATACATATAGGGTACTAGATACATATAGGGTACTAGATACACATAGGGTACTAGATACACATAGGGTACTAGATACACATAGGGTACTAGGCTCGGACATACACGCCGCTGTGGACTTGTCAGTCTCGCAAGCGGTTTCAGGAAAGTGGCTGCATGTGTCCGACAATGCACAGAACATTAACGGTACAAGCCTACAGCTGTCCGCGGACACGGAGTGTGGAAAGTATGTCAGAGTTGGCGCCTGTGTGTGTGTGTGTGTGTGTGTGTGTGTGTGTGTGTGTGTGTGTGTGTGTGTGTGTGTGTGTGTGTGTGTGTGTCGGCCCGCACCCACGAAGCTCCGACCTGCAGAGGAGCGGAAGCCGCACCTTCGCCAAAATGAAGACTGAAAAACAGAACTATTTTGGTACATTTACTCGCCACGTGGAAGATAGCCATACATATAGATTTTATTTATTAATTATATATTATTTAAATGTAATATTTAGTGTTAAATAATTGTAAAATGTAGTACAGAGTCTCTAGTCTGAGAACTTACGTGTCACAAACGGCGACTCCACAACTGTACATCAGCGTGAAAGACGACATACCAAAGGAGATCAAAGACATATTGTGGATATTTAAAATGTCTTCCAGTTCCAGTGTTAAATATTCTTTAGAAATAAAAGTGTATTGATCTTTGAAAAGGTGTACCTGTATTATTATTATTATTATTATTATGACATTATCATTATAGATGCAAATGGTCTCTCGATGACAATATTATCGTTTATCGCAATAATTTCTGGGACAATTTATCGTCCAGCAAAATTTGTTATCGTGACAGGCCTAGCTGTTATTAACACCTTCCCAACTTTTCCACTGTGAAGGTACTGATACGCCTCTGTACTTTTATAATTGCGCATTGTAGACCCATCCGCACCAAGTGACAACACAAAACAATTAAATATGTCCTCGTACGTGATCTGAGGCCACTTCTTCATGTCATCCTCCCACTCATGAATAGTTTGAGGGGGTGGCACTGACCTGCCATTTGGATTATTAAGCGATTTTTGGAAATGTTCCCACGACATAGTTAACCAATTTAGTTAAGCTAATGTTTTGTGTTAGTGTTGCCCAGGGAAGCGATGAAACGGAAGTCCCGCACAAAAACCGGAAGTTCGACCCATATTTACTTCCGCGTTCGAAAATAAGGCGAATAAGACAGGCATGCCTAGCCAATCAGAATTCAGTATTCACCCAGAATCCAAAGTGACCAAACAATGACATTAGCTACATTTCTTTGCCAACAAAGCAAGCCAACTTATTTTAAAAATTAGTTAAAATCAAAATGTACTCACAGGTGACATTGTGGTCGGTCAGGGCTCTTTGTTTCCATAGCAGCCAGCTGTCCAGACATATCTGGAGAGCCTCACTGTCCTCAGAAGAGTCAAATCCACCGAGCTGACACTGAACATCCCGTCTGTGATGTCACCCACTTCCTTCAGCTGTAACCTAACGTTAGCTAGCTAGCAAAAGAAGAAAAAAAAAAAGTTATCTAGCTAGCTAACGGATAATCACATCGTTTCAATTAGCTAAATACCAAGTTAAATAACTGCAAACTAAACCAAGAAGACAGTTTGCTAAGTTTAGTTCAAGTTAAATTTGTAATAATGAAGTTTGAAAGTTATCTACTCTCTTGAAATTCAGCTGTTCCTACCAGAAAGGGTCAAGTTCAGTGTAAAGAAGTTAACGTTGATGTTAGCTACGGGACGCTAACCTACCGTTTTTTTCAGCCGTTAGCCAGCTAGCTTGTGATAAACCGTCCTGAGTTTGTCCACTTTGTCGGAGTAAAACTTTACTAAACTTTATTTTAATAAAACGCCAGCTTCCTCACATCAGCCTCCTTTCTTTCTCTTCACAAAAAGCGTCTGGGTGGTTTAGTTTGTTGTCGCTTCACTTCTTGCACCGTTGAACCTTCTAGAAACTTTCAGACAAACAGCGCGCCGAGGAGCAGTTGATTGCTGCTCACAGTGCGCCTGCGCAGACAGTGTGATGTTAAACAATGTAAAACTACTGAGGATTAATTCAACAACATCCAATCTACATTTATATAGTTAAAAATCGCTTATTTTCATTCATTCATCATACGCTTCATTTATTATTGATGACTTATTATGGGATACAGCATATTTAGTTTTTTGGAGCAGCTTGAAAATATGAGAAAATAGCAAATCCTGCAGCTTCTGCAGCACACAGCATGTTGAAAAATCTCTTCTTAAGGACAATATGAGACAAAAACACATGTTCAGATATCTCTTGGTATATGTTTTTTACAGGTCTGTAATTTATGACCAAATTCCTAATAACATTCAGTGCTGGGCAAGTTACTTCCAAAATGTAATACATTATAGATTACTAGTTACTGTCAATTGAAAGTAATTAGTTATATTACAATATTACTGTCTCTGAGTTGTAAGGCTTTACACTACTTTTGCGTTACTTTTGAGTTACTTTCACCAAAATAACAGCAGAAGTAGGCCTAGGCTATTACTTGTCAGGTAGCTCACCACAGGATCAATAGCCTCCTCTTTATCCACTTTAACACATAGTTCATTCATAATATTTTGTATAATGAATGTAAATACTAAAGCTATAAAATAAATAGTGAAGTAAAACGTACAATAGGCATACTTGACTTAGAATTGTGGTGAAGTAGAAGTATAAATTAGGAAAAAATGGAAACACTAAATTAGAAGTACCTTACATTACAATAAATTAATGATAATTTGCTTGGGTTTAAATTGAGTTTTACTCTCATTTACTATTTTATTAGTGAAATTGTCATGGCTCTTTCCAGAGAACTAAATTATAGACTTCGGTGTAAAATGAACTGTCTAAAAATGCATTTTGTACATTTGCGCCCGCTGTAAACTACCTTAAAAAGGTGCTCCAAGCCATGTTGGGTGACGGCACTTCTTGTTGACGTTCAAAGTATTTTCAAACAAAATGAGGCTAGCTCGCCCCTCCCTCCCTCCTCCTCATCCCGTCCCCTCCCTTCCGTGCTTAAAAAAAAAGACAAAAGCATGGGACAGCATTTGATTCACACACCTTTCCTTAATATAATCTTTATTGCTGTTTCTTATTGGGTTGAATACAGAACAGGTTTACATCTCTTGACTTTGTGAAACACTGTCATGTTTTACAGACAGCAGAGGGAAGAGAGGACAGACGAAGGAAGGGAAGGAAAAAAGGAAGGAAGGAAGGAAGGATGGATGGAAACACAACCGTTACGGTTGTGCGTTAATGCTTTCTGATTGAGGTTCAGCATCTTTTGTGTGTTTGTGTTAAGAGGAGGGATGGGTTTAAATCTCCTCTCCGACGTTCCCTTTGACCTCTGAACCGGGACTGGAAACAAAGTTCAGACTTCAGGTTTTAAGAAAAAAAACCAAAATGTCTGAGTGAGACGGGAGAAACAGAACAACAAACGTCAACAATATTCTGGCTTTTTTTTTTAAAAAACACCAAAACATCCAACGACATCTTTTATCTGTTAGGCGATGACGAGTTCACAGTCAAGTGCTAAATGTAGTGATTGAGAGTTCTGAATCATTTAAAAAAAAAAAAAAAAAAAACAAAAAAAAAGACAAAATAATCAGGACTTGGAAAAGGAAAAAAGTTGCAACTCAGGAAATATGAACACGAAGCATTTCGAATAATGGATTTGTGAAAGACCCTGAGAGCGAGATTATATAATATTTTTATATTCATGTGTGTGTGTGTGTGTGTGTGTGTGTGTGTGTGTGTAGCGCATGAAGAGATGGAGAAAGGAGAAATCATCCATAATTGAAATTAGATTAACATGCAACATAACAACAAAAACTAACCTAAAACTCACCCTTTAACTGAACACAATGTATTTTCACAGTTTTATACGCATTTATATGTCATAGAGGAAAAAAACAAAACGAAAAAAAAATAATTTCTCTGCCAAGCTAAAAACAAACAAACAAACAGAACCAAGAGACCCAGACAATGAGTCTCGTTCTCATATACAGGAGATCTACATAAAGCTTTTTGGATTTCAGAGGGATTCTTATTGCTAGTCCGATTTGCACCCCCGACACGACGCGCCGCACACCTACGGCGAGCCGGTTAGTCCACAACACAAACCATCAGTTCCTCAAAACAGTTCTGCAGCATAAATGTGATATTTTTAATACATGGCTTCTTCTCAAGTCATTGTAGAAACTAACTCGCACCCACCCACACACACACACACACACACACACACACACACACACACCTGGGCTCCAAATAAATACATTTAAAAACAGTCCACGTGCATTCGAATGGAAGTCCAGTATTCATATGGCCGTGCACAGACACGCACGCACACAGACAGACACACGCATGCACACACACACACAAGTCAGACGTACATTAACGCGCGCTCTCGAGGGAGAGGGGTGTAAGGATAGAGCTGACAAAACATCAAACTGTTGAGAGAGAGAAAGAGAGTTTCTACACCGATATAAACACTTTTAAAAAAAACACACATCAAAAGTCGAAATTTGTAGCTCATAATTCCAACGTAATCCAGAATAATTCAAATACTTTTGCCGTTCAGCCGTAGCCTAAGAACAGATTTTGTTTCGGGTTTTCGTGATTAAGCGGTTTTTATTTTTTTAATGTTTTTCCAACGATAAATAAATACATCGAGGCGCCAATCCAGATTTTTTCATGACTGAGGTGCTGAGCCCCGACGAGGCATCAGGCACAGGTGGCCCGACAGCAGCAACATGGAAACCAAACGCCGAAAAATGACCCTCGGTGAATGGCAGGCCAGGAATTATACAACACACAAGCGCTTTGCCAAGGTCCCAAACATCTTTGAAAAGGAACCCAGTTTCCCTAAAATAGGAGTTGTGTTGACAGTCTTCAACATGTTTTACCATGTACCAATGGCACTTCATATTAATGTTTGTACTGCTGAGAAATCAATTCATTTCAAACTGATTTGTCGTGATCGGTCGATTCGCTCGAGTTAATTCGTTCAACTTTGGTGGACATTTGACATGCAGCGAGACTTTAAACTGCTTGAATAAAAAGGAAAATTAAATGAGCACTGAGCAATAGACGCCATTTCGACAGTAATTAGCCATGTCGAGTAGCATAACTTAGTTGTATTTTTTTTTTAAAACCCTCCTCATGTCGAGTATAAACTGCTCCGCAAAAACGCCATCAGGATTTAATGGTACGAAAACCTTTCTGAAGTAAGTTGTGTGAACATGAGAGCGTAGTCGCTTAGTCACGTTTTAGGTTGTTTTCACGATCAATGACTTATTTCCAATAAACGTGAGAGAAAATCTCTGGTAAACAAGATTTAAAGCTGCGCTTTTGCATCTTTTTTAAAAAAAAAAATTCCCATTTTTTTCCAGATGTGTCGATTTAATCAACAATTCGCCCAAAACGTCTGAGTGTAAGGCGACAATGTAAGAGTTTCTTTAGTTGAGGACAGCCCTTAAGACAACTTATCGTCCCGTTAGCTTCCAAATTAATAAATGACAGTTAGCACGTTAGCTACTTCAGGTCAGACTGTTAAGTCACAACGATTGTAACTGACTATTCTGCCAAGTAGTCTCTAATTTACATTACCAAGCTTCTTGCATCAACTATTTTACAAGGCACTAAAACTGTTAAAAACTTTTATTTTTATTTATTTATTTATTTTTTTTAAAAAAGGTAGACATCCTGAATATTTCCATGTTTTGGAACTCAATCCTTTGCTGCTGAAAACTACACACAGTGAGTTGTGAGGACATTTTGGGTTTGGGGGGTTGCTAGTAAGTTGACAGAAAACCATTTTCAATTCAGACCAAACTCTATAGCGTTCTTATCACCGTGAAACTGCAAACATGAAACCCCTGAAAGCATTTTCATTACAGAGATGCTCGTCATGCATTAAAAAAAAAATCTATTTCATTTTCAGCTCCTCCCTAACTTTTACACTTTGCAGGGTACATTCGGACTGGACTGAAGAGCCACAACACAGTTAACAGCGCTCTATATATTTGGAGAAAATTATATTTTATTCTGCATTGATTTCTTCAAAGTGAAATTGTACTTCAAAACACACTCCTGCTAAGAGCTGGGACTCCATACGTTTGGAGTCCTGACCACTAACAAAAAAAAAAAAAAAAAAAAAAAAAAACCCCGTGGGAAACTCTCTCGCTCTCTTCTCTTGATTGTGTCGTGATATTCCACTGTAGTAGTACTAGTAGTAGAAGTAGTAGTAGTAGTTTTGGAAAGTTGTTAGTGCCAGTTCACAGCAGCGTCCAGTCAGTCAGTCAGTCCACTTGTGGTTGTTCAATATTTTCATTTGGACCGACTAAATGTCCGCCCGTCGCTGCTTTACAGTTCCGTTATGAGCCACTGAGGTTCGATTCGTTTTTGATTATGAGGTTGGTTGATATATATATATATATATTTAAAAAAAAAAAAAAACAGAAACGTAAATGTACAAGAAGAAAAATTAGCTATATTCATCTTCACACGACAAAGACAATGCACACACACCACACACACACACACACACACACACACACACACACACACACACACACACACTACCCGTCCCCTCTGGTTGTGATATATATATATATATATATATATATATAAGGATCAATAAGTGACCAGAACTTCACCGCCTGTTTTCTGTTGTGGAAATGTCCGGTTGGGTTGGTGCGAGGGGGTGGAATTAGCCCTTTGTGTTTGTTTGTGTGTGCAGCAGGGTAATACAGTTCAGGAACACACCCCCACCCCCACAACCTACCCATCCATCCATCCATCCTACCCTCCCTCCATCCATCAATCCATCCATCCATCCATCCCGTCATCTAGCTCCTTCTAGAAATCTACTGAGATTCAACAGAGGGGTTTACCGTAAAAAAAAAATCAGGGAAATAACTGATTGTCTCTACCGCCAAATTCAGTTTGTCCTCAAAGTGCTTTTCACATAGGAGAAGACCGGGCTAAATAAAGACAAACGGTACCAAAGCGCTCCAGGACCAACTCAAGATACTAAGATAATACTGGAAGGAGACTAGCTAGACCTGCTATTAGCTCAAAATGCCGTTAACCAACTTAGCGATGTCTGGTCTGGTCAGTTAGCCACAGCTAGCATGTGTTTCTACCCTGTGGTTGAAGTCTTAGACACCACTAAACGAATCTCAGGAAAAAAGGTTAAAGATAGCTAGAGCTAACTGACCATAGCAAACAAGCTAACTGAGCTAATCCATTGTTAGCTTGGTTAAGGTGTCTGCTCAGCTAGCCATAGCTAGCATGTGTTTTAAACCTAGCGGGTCCCCTGCATGAAGCTAAGGGTAATGATAAGCGCCAGCTAGGGCTAACTGGCCGTACGAGACGCGTTATTATGGAACCCACGCCCCAACCAACCGGACTTACCTAGAAGTTACGTGGGACCCATAATAACGCGTACGAGAGACATTAAGCAAATTAAGGCATTGGTAGCTGGGTTAACTTTGTCTGGTTTAGTCAGTAAGCCCTAGTTAGCTTTTGTTTGACTCTGTCGCTGATGTCTGTTAAGCTATCACAGGCTAATATTCCTGTGCGTAGTAATGACTTTGCGGTCCATTACAGTGTTGCGGATAGAGAGTTAGCATTGGTTAGCTGCTTGGTTAGTTTGGGCCTTTGCGGAAGCCACGCCAGTAACGACTTACTTAAGTTAGCCTTTGCTAGCTTGTGTTTGAAGCCACGCCGATGATTTAGCCCTGGCTAGCTCTGATTTGGCCCACAGTGGAAACCTGGCTAGCAACTAATTAGCCCCTTGATAGCCCTGTTTAGGAAGACACGATTTAAAGGGTTGCCTACAGAGCTGCTCATCTGTTGTTTTAATGGTTGCAGTTAAGAAGCAGAAGTTGAGGTATACTGAACCTGGGTAACGCGTTAGCGGCGATATACGTTAGCACACTGGAGGCCCTGTAATAGACCTTAAATGAACACTGGGGGGGGGCGATGATGAGAGACAGGAAGGAGTCACACACATTCGCACACACGCACGCACACACACAAGAAAAATTGATTTGTTCAGTTATAAAAAAATCCACAAAACAAGAATTCCCCTCCCTACACCTAAATGTCACTGATAATCGCACACACGCCCCCAAAAAAAAAAAAAAAATACTCTAGCATCACGTGCCACATGTTCAACTCTCTGTACACACATGGAATCAACTGAGAATGATTGTGAATGAGAAATTATTAACACACAAACCAACTCACAGGGTGGCTTTGAGGGATAAAAGGGATCAATAGTGTGAAAAAAAAAAAAAAAAAAACATGTAGAACACAAACTGATCAACACTATATCTGCCCTTTCAGGAGTTCTTTCTCACACAGAAATCGGATGCGACTTTGACAAGTTCGTCAATGTTTTCGTGCGTTTTCGTGAGCCAGCCGCGAGACGAGGATTGGTGCGGAAGCGAGCCCGAAAGGACGAGTGCCCGCCCTTTCTTGTGTTTTCCAGTTTCAAAAATCTTCCGCCGTTGCACCGTTAAGAGACGAACACAAAGCCACCTGTGGAAGTCACGCTTTCTCGAGGTGAAACTGGGTTCAAGGGGCCACTTTGGCAGCTTTACAGCCACCCCATCCCCCTCCTCACCTCTCTCAGAGTTTTATTTCAGCCAAACGATATTTAAACAGCCGGTCAAGCCGGAGAAGTGACTGGTGAATTTTGGAAAGTCGCTGTGGCTGGCAGACACGAAAAGTTCCCCCACCCTGACTAGCCCGCTCTAAAACCCAAAGTTGGTTGAAATGTTAAAAATCGGATAGTTCAGTCCTCTTGTTGTGTGGCCCGGAGCCGAGCTGTGATTTAAATAAAGAAGAATAAAACGCAGATACCAGACAGTCCATCTGAGTCTCTGTCCGGCCCTCTGCGTTCTCCTAAGTTGATCATCAATTCTCAAACAGAATCTAGAACGATAATAAATCATAACTTTATTCTTTTTTTTTTTTTATTATTGCTGAAATATAGATTCCCCGCACAAAAAAAAAAAAAGTAATGCAAATCATTGTTATCATAAAAAGCTATAAAAATTAGATCCATCTTCTGTAATAATGCAGATAAAGATATAGCAAAAAACATCTCTTAGAAGTATGACTAGTAGTAAGGCACTTCAAGAAAACGAGGTTTTCGTCTTTCTATCAAAAAAAGGTTGTTTTTTTTTCCCGGGCTGGTTTTTGCATCATCATCTTCATCAATGGTGTAGCGTCTATTTCCGTGGTATGGCACTGTGGTGATGTTGGTTCAGCAACAGCCTGGGGGAGGAGGGAGGAGAGTTTCCCTCAGTCTACCCCGACCAGAGGAGGCTCTCCGTTGGGCAGGATGTGCTCCAGAGGCGGCTTGGCGTGGATCTCCAGCAGCCCCTGGATGAAGCCCTCTGCTGGGGCAGCTGCCACGGACTCGCCCGGCACAGCGCTGGAGGACGAGGGAGAGGAGGGGTCTTTGGAGAGGTCTGAGTCTGGCGTCGATTTCACGTTGTCGTCGTCGCCGCTAGTAGTTTTCTTTGTGTCAGTAGCTTGTTGGCTGGGGGTCCCGTCGAGGCCGTTGGAGGCTTCTTGTTGTTGTTGTTGTTGTTGTTGTTGCGTCGCGGCACAAAGTTCAGACTTCCCGTCTTTCGTCGGGGCTTCCCAGTCCGCGCCAGACTCGGCTCGTTTCGCTGCGCTTTCTTCCTCCGGCGTGGTGGATTCTGCCTCCTCACCCTCCACTTTTACCTCATCCTGCTGCTCCTCCTCCTCCTCCTCTTCCTCCTCCTCCTCCTCCTCCAGCTCTTTGCCCCCGGCGGCGGCGGCGGCGGCGGCGACGGCCACGCTGCTGCCGCACTCGCTCTCGTTCTCCGAGGGCGGGCAGGTGGAGGGCGGCGTGTGGGCGCAGGAGTCTCCGTCCTCGCTGGCGGCGTCGTCGTTGGCGGCTCCGCGGGGCTTGAGGTGGATCCGCTGGTGGCGGACCAGGCTGTGCTTCAGGGTGAAGGTCCGCTCGCACGTCTGACACTGGTAGGGCCGCTCGCCTGGACGGGCACAGAGGGAGGGAGGAGGGATTTATACACAGAAAGTAGATCCTCCACACACACACACACACACACACACACACACACACACAGACACACAGACACACAGACACACACACACACACACACACACACACACACACACACACACACACACACACACACACACACACACACACACACACACACACACGGAAACACTGCATGAGGCTACACATTATTATCGAATAACACAGACATGCAGGGAAATATAAATACAGAAATTAGCATTGTGTGTGTGTCAACAAATAAGAGGAATAAAAAACCCTGACAGTACCTAGGTAAGGACTACTAGCCAGTCAGAAGCAGAGTATGAGGGCCCTGACAGTACCTAGGTAAGGACTACTAGCCAGTCAGAAGCAGAGTATGAGGGCGTGTCCTGACAGTACCTAGGTAAGGACTACTAGCCAGTCAGAAGCAGAGTATGAGTGCGTGCCCTGACAGTACCTAGGTAAGGACTACTAGCCAGTCAGAAGCAGAGTATGAGGGCCCTGACAGTACCTAGGTAAGGACTACTAGCCAGTCAGAAGCAGAGTATGAGGGTGTACCCTGACAGTACCTAGGTAAGGACTACTAGCCAGTCAGAAGCAGAGTATGAGGGCCCTGACAGTACCTAGGTAAGGACTACTAGCCAGTCAGAAGCAGAGTATGAGGGCGTGCCCTGACAGTACCTAGGTAAGGACTACTAGCCAGTCAGAAGCAGAGTATGAGGGCGTGTCCTGACAGTACCTAGGTAAGGACTACTAGCCAGTCAGAAGCAGAGTATGAGGGCCCTGACAGTACCTAGGTAAGGACTACTAGCCAGTCAGAAGCAGAGTATGAGGGTGTACCCTGACAGTACCTAGGTAAGGACTACTAGCCAGTCAGAAGCAGAGTATGAGGGCGTGTCCTGACAGTACCTAGGTAAGGACTACTAGCCAGTCAGAAGCAGAGTATGAGGGCCCTGACAGTACCTAGGTAAGGACTACTAGCCAGTCAGAAGCAGAGTATGAGGGTGTACCCTGACAGTACCTAGGTAAGGACTACTAGCCAGTCAGAAGCAGAGTATGAGGGCGTGTCCTGACAGTACCTAGGTAAGGACTACTAGCCAGTCAGAAGCAGAGTATGAGGGTGTACCCTGACAGTACCTAGGTAAGGACTACTAGCCAGTCAGAAGCCGAGTATGAGTGCGTGCCCTGACAGTACCTAGGTAAGGACTACTAGCCAGTCAGAAGCAGAGTATGAGGGCGTGTCCTGACAGTACCTAGGTAAGGACTACTAGGCAGTCAGAAGCAGAGTATGAGGGCCCTTACAGTACCTAGGTAAGGACTACTAGCCAGTCAGAAGCAGAGTATGAGGGCGTGTCCTGACAGTACCTAGGTAAGGACTACTAGCCAGTCAGAAGCAGAGTATGAGGGTGTACCCTGACAGTACCTAGGTAAGGACTACTAGCCAGTCAGAAGCAGAGTATGAGGGTGTACCCTGACAGTACCTAGGTAAGGACTACTAGCCAGTCAGAAGCAGAGTATGAGGGCGTGTCCTGACAGTACCTAGGTAAGGACTACTAGCCAGTCAGAAGCAGAGTATGAGGGTGTACCCTGACAGTACCTAGGTAAGGACTACTAGCCAGTCAGAAGCAGAGTATGAGTGCGTGCCCTGACAGTACCTAGGTAAGGACTACTAGCCAGTCAGAAGCAGAGTATGAGGGCCCTGACAGTACCTAGGTAAGGACTACTAGCCAGTCAGAAGCAGAGTATGAGGGCGTGTCCTGACAGTACCTAGGTAAGGACTACTAGCCAGTCAGAAGCAGAGTATGAGGGCGTGTCCTGACAGTACCTAGGTAAGGACTACTAGCCAGTCAGAAGCAGAGTATGAGGGCCCTGACAGTACCTAGGTAAGGACTACTAGCCAGTCAGAAGCAGAGTATGAGGGCGTGCCCTGACAGTACCTAGGTAAGGACTACTAGCCAGTCAGAAGCAGAGTATGAGGGCCCTGACAGTACCTAGGTAAGGACTACTAGCCAGTCAGAAGCAGAGTATGAGGGTGTACCCTGACAGTACCTAGGTAAGGACTACTAGCCAGTCAGAAGCAGAGTATGAGGGCGTGTCCTGACAGTACCTAGGTAAGGACTACTAGCCAGTCAGAAGCAGAGTATGAGGGCCCTGACAGTAGCTAGGTAAGGACTACTAGCCAGTCAGAAGCAGAGTATGAGGGTGTGCCCCGTCAGTACCTAGGTAAGGACTACTAGCCAGTCAGAAGCAGAGTATGAGGGCGTGCCCTGACAGTACCTAGGTAAGGACTACTAGCCAGTCAGAAGCAGAGTATGAGGGTGTACCCTGACAGTACCTAGGTAAGGACTACTAGCCAGTCAGAAGCAGAGTATGAGTGCGTGCCCTGACAGTACCTAGGTAAGGACTACTAGCCAGTCAGAAGCAGAGTATGAGGGCGTGTCCTGACAGTACCTAGGTAAGGACTACTAGCCAGTCAGAAGCAGAGTATGAGGGCCCCTTACAGTACCTAGGTAAGGACTACTAGCCAGTCAGAAGCAGAGTATGAGGGCGTGCCCTGACAGTACCTAGGTAAGGACTACTAGCCAGTCAGAAGCAGAGTATGAGGGTGTACCCTGACAGTACCTAGGTAAGGACTACTAGCCAGTCAGAAGCCGAGTATGAGTGCGTGCCCTGACAGTACCTAGGTAAGGACTACTAGCCAGTCAGAAGCAGAGTATGAGGGCGTGTCCTGACAGTACCTAGGTAAGGACTACTAGCCAGTCAGAAGCAGAGTATGAGGGCCCTTACAGTACCTAGGTAAGGACTACTAGCCAGTCAGAAGCAGAGTATGAGGGCGTGTCCTGACAGTACCTAGGTAAGGACTACTAGCCAGTCAGAAGCAGAGTATGAGGGTGTACCCTGACAGTACCTAGGTAAGGACTACTAGCCAGTCAGAAGCAGAGTATGAGGGTGTACCCTGACAGTACCTAGGTAAGGACTACTAGCCAGTCAGAAGCAGAGTATGAGCGCGTGCCCTGACAGTACCTAGGTAAGGACTACTAGCCAGTCAGAAGCAGAGTATGAGGGCGTGTCCTGACAGTACCTAGGTAAGGACTACTAGCCAGTCAGAAGCAGAGTATGAGTGCGTGCCCTGACAGTACCTAGGTAAGGACTACTAGCCAGTCAGAAGCAGAGTATGAGCGCGTGCGCTGACAGTACCTAGGTAAGGACTACTAGCCAGTCAGAAGCAGAGTATGAGAGCGTGCCCTGACAGTACCTAGGTTATCGGATAATGTGATATACGTCTCGATATTATGTCTTATTTGTATTTTTTGTATCTTATGTTGATATGTGCCTATATGTATATTGCGGTCTCTATTGTACAGTATGTGTCTATATTACCATTTGTTTACTGAATGTTTACTTCTACATGTCTATTTGTTGATTGTATACAGGGCTGGCCCTTGACTTTTGGGGGGCCCTAATCAGGATTTGGTTTGGGGGACTCTCCACATTGTAACATGCTGCCACTGCACTTGGCACTTAACCAACTTTTGTGTATTGTAAATATTACTTTAAGCACTCATAATGTACAAATACGCATTTGAAGACTATAATGTGAGACCTATTAGCAGCAACGCTATCTTTAAATAGACCGGCTCTGTTATGAGCTCTATTGTGGGACATTTCAAGTGCTCTTGGGGGCCCTGTGGTAGCCACGGGGCCCTAAGCAGCCCCTTAGTCCGCTTATGTCCGGTTAAGTCCGGCTCTGATTGTATAGAGAGTTAACACCTAGCCAAGTCTAATTAAGATCAAGATTTTATTGTTTGTTTTTAAAGCTGTGAATGGACTGGCCCCAACATATATTTTGGACATCATCCAAATTTATACGCCAGCGTGGACACTGAGGTCAGAGGGCCAGCTCCAGTTTATGGTCCCCAAGTCAAGACTTAAGACTCGGGGGGACAGGGCCTTTTCTGTGGTTGGACCTAAACTCTGGAATGGCCTGCCTCTCCGTGTCCAACTTGGCCCTACAGTTGAGTGTTTTAAGGCACGTCTAAAGACACACTTTTATTCTTTGGCTTTTAATTCTGTGTGAGTTATGTGGACCACTATGGTGTTTATTCTTTCTTTTATTCTTTATATATATATATATATATTCTTTTTTTTTTATGAATTGTTTGTATGTTCTGAGTCTTCTGTGCAGCACTTTGGAAACACTTTTATTCTTTGGCTTTTAATTCTGTGTGAGTTATGTGGACCACTATGGTGTTTATTCTTTCTTTTATTCTATATATATATATATATATATATATATATATATATATATATATATATATATATATATATATATATATATATATATTTTTTTTTTTTATGAATTGTTTGCATGTTCTGAGTCTTCTGTGCAGCACTTTTGAAACTTTGCGTTTGTAAAATGTGCTATAGAAATAAAGTGGATTGGATTGGACTAATTCCTCGTGTACGTGAGTCTACTTGGCCAATAAATGTGATTCTGAATCCGAGAGCTCCCTCGGTCCCCTACCTGTGTGGGACCTCATGTGTCGGGTCAGGTCCTGCAGGGACCAGAATCTTTTCCCGCAGACGTTGCAGATCTTCTTCCTCTTGTCCACTCGTCTCCCCGAGGCCTCTCCTCCCTCCGAACTCTTTGGTTCCGACGCCTCCTCGTCGCTCCTCTCCTCCTTCTCCTTCTCTTCCTCCTCCTCCTCCTCCTCCTCCTCCTCCTCTCCGCTGTCTCCTCCTTCGCTCTCCGGCCCCTTCCTGTCTGCTTCCTCTGCCTCCATCTCCATCTCTTTCTCCTCCTCCTCCTCCTCCTCTTCGTCGTCGTCGTCGTCTGTCGGCTTGGCGGCGGCCCTCTCAGAACCCGCCTCGTCTTTCGCGGGCGGGTTCTCCTCCTCGGCCGCCGGCGCCGCGGGCGTCTCCTCGGAGAGGTGCGCCCGCTCGTGGCGAGCGAGCGTGGTGGCGTAACGGAAGCTCTTCTTGCACACTCGGCACACGTGCTTGTACTCGGGCTGCTGCTTGGCCGCCGCCGCCGCGCTGCCGGAGGAGGAGGAGGAGTTTCCAGCGCGTTTCTCCTTCTCCGGGCTCTCCGTCGCCGCATGCGGAGCAGAGGTCGAGGACGATGAGGAAGAGGAGGACGAGGAAGAGGACGCGGGCTGTTCTTCCTGAGCGGGGCCCGAGGATGCCGAGAGCTTGAAGTCGATCAGCTTTTTGCCGAAGTTGAGGTCCAGGCTTTTGTTGCTGTGGCAGTCGTCGTCGTCTGCGCTCTCAACCTGGGAGGAGAAAGTCGAGAAGGTTAAAATCACCGCGGAGTGGTTAGGGCTGTGCTCGATTGAAGAAATTATTAGTCGACTATCACTCGTTCAGCTGTACCGACTGATCGATTAGTTGATTTAATCGACAGGTCTGTAAATCTGAGTTTCTCCACAAAGAGTTGTGTTAAAAGCACCTCTTTAATTCTTGTGTTTACCAGAGATGTGCTCGTACGTTTCTTGGAAATAAGTCATTCAGCTAGAGCTGGGCGATTTGTTTCCCTAAAAAATAACTGCGAACTGTTTGTATTTAATTAAAAGTCATTCAACATAAACAAAATTTGTTTCCAAAAAAATAACTCCCTTTCTCTAACTGTAAATATATTTTAAAAATATATATATATTTATTGTATTTAATTAAAGTGCATCAACATAAACAAAATTGCAAAGGCAAACCCTTTCTCTAAGTGAAAAGTCACTGTGCAGTGTGCAACAAAGATTGTTAAACATCCAAATTATTTATACTGTATTTGGATTGAAAAGAAATCGATTTTTTGAAAATATGAATCGATTTGACCTACCAACTCGATTTTTAAATCCAATCGATTTTTTTCCCAGCCCTACATTCAGCATGAAGAAAAAGCATCAAACAGGACTAATGGACTAAAGAAATCTAAGTTGACTGAGACCAAAACAACCAATTAGTCGACTAATCGACTAAGAGGGAGCAGCCCTACTGAGTGGATGTTAGATTAGGGCCGCACAATATATTCATGTTTTTATCATCATCGTGATATCAAGTAGTGCTATAAACACTCTGCTAGAGGCTGAGACACATCGCGAAAGAGATTCAAATTATAGAGTAGAAAACTGCACTTTAAAATGTAATTTTTTTATTCATATTCAATTTGAAGTGGTCCAATAAAAGAATGATGGAAATGATTTCCTTGCATTTGTTTTATATTCAACAAGCACGTTGTTGTATTTTAGCAGAAAATACTGAAAGCAGCAGAAACTGAGAACACTTTAATATCAGTTTATTTATTGCAACGTAATAGTGTTAGCGCGATATTCAACATTATCGCAATTGTTCAATGAGATATCAAAATCAGATTGGTTTGAATGTTTGCAGACTTATGACACAGAATTGCCTTCATATCCTTTTCCTTTAAAATCAAACTAAAGTATCAAATAAGGTCGACGAAAAAATGTCACATACAGGGTTATAGTGTGCTTAAGAATCTGAATCTGATTTTTTATTTATTTACTTTTATTTTATTGTCCATATTATTCAAGAGGATTTGTTATTTTATCATCCTGTTTATGATGTATGTGTATGTTGTGTGTGATGTCTTTAAGCTACTGGGACCTTGAATTTCCCTTTGGGGATCAATAAAGTAAGTACGCAAGTAAGTATCTACCTACCTACCTACCTACCTTGCGATTGCAATACCGGTTCTCCCACCGGTATCGCAATCTTAACATTTCGGTATTTATTTTTTGGTCTTTCCTTATAATGACATTACATTTTGTACTTTGAAACGTGTTGGATCTTAGTGCATTTTTTTTAGTATCTTCCTGAAAAAGTAGCTTTTCTTTGTTTTTTACGTGAGCATGTAAAAGATCCCATGCCTACAAGACCTACGACTCCTACTTAATTAACTGTGTAGTGATGTTTACATCGAGGGGAAAAGTGCAGTTCACGTCTTTTACATGAATTGCGAATGTTGAAGATGAATTGAAAATGGCAGAGGGAATCCCTTACATTGAATCCAAACCCAGGGCATCTTTAAACAAACGTTTTATGTCTTTTACACATATTGTTGTGTATTTTAATATCAAAGAGTACGTACGTACCTACCTACCCACCCACCCACCCACCCTCCAATCTCCTGTGTAACCTGATTTCTCAGAGTGTAACCATGGCGAAGACAGGCTCAGGTTACCTTGGTGCTGTTGCTGTGTGCTGCTCTGGTCTCTGGCCCCCCCTGCAGCTCTGAATGCTGCTCTGTGGTTTCGGTCTCCTGTTGCTCTGCACAGCCGCCAGCCGGACTGCAACCTGCAGAACAAAACCCAAACACCCGTCAATATCATCGGCAAACTGGGCAACAATAAACAAACACGCATGGCTCGACAACACAACTATCAACATGGAGCATGAATATGGAGCGTCTAACCCAATTCCTGCGAACGCAAATGTAAAATTTCAAGCCAATAGGAATACTTGGAATTGATGGTGGAGGTAAATATTCATGAAAAAGGACACGTTTGTGAACGGGGCAACACAGATTTTTGATATTGAACAACTAAACACGACCTTTAAGAGCTTATTTCAAAGCCTAAATATTTATTTACCGGCCAACAAAGGTCCAAAAATTGTCCAACCTCAACAACTACTAAACAGAAGACTAAATCTAAATGTGTAAATTGACCCTAAGTTTAGCTTCTGTTATGCAGTCTTTAAACAACAACACTTGAATCTACGGCTGCAATTTACAATACTGTACGTTATCATTTATGATCATGTGCTGATTATTTTCTCAATTAAGGGATTAACTGTTCAGTCTATAAGGAGTCAGAAAAATGCTAATTAAAAACCCCTGAAAATATTCAGAAAGATTTCTTCAAGAGATAATTGATGACCACAATTAACCATCAACTTTGAATAATTTGACTAATGGATTGATCGTCTTGTTTGGGATGACTGACCGGGGCTTGGTCTGTGGGAGGGGCTTGACTGAGATGACTCCGCCCCCTGGTGGTCTGAAGGGGCGGGGCTCTCCGACGTAGGGGCGGAGCCTGAGTCGGTGGAGGTGTTGGCGCCGCTGAGGTCTTGTGCTTCCGGCGCCGTCTGCTCCGTCTCGGACTGACTCTCTGCAGGACCAAACACAATCAGCACAATCAATACGACTAATATAGAATATAGATCAGGGTCATCAGTTAAAGGACAACCTAGGGGGTAAAGGTCCTATGGTATGCTGCTTTTTGGATGCTTTTATATAGACCTTAGTGGTCCCCTAATACTGTATCTGAAGTCTCTTTTATATAGACCTTAGTGGTCCCCTAATACTGTATCTGAAGTCTCTTTTATATAGACCTTAGTGGTCCCCTAATACTGTATCTGAAGTCTCTTTTATATAGACCTTAGTGGTCCCCTAATACTGTACTGAAGTCTCTTTTATATAGACCTTAGTGGTCCCCTAATACTGTATCTGAAGTCTCTTTTATATAGACCTTAGTGGTCCCCTAATACTGTATCTGAAGTCTCTTTTATATAGACCTTAGTGGTCCCCTAATACTGTATCTGAAGTCTCTTTTATATAGACCTTAGTGGTCCCCTAATACTGTATCTGAAGTCTCTTTTATATAGACCTTAGTGGTCCCCTAATACTGTATCTGAAGTCTCTTTTATATAGACCTTAGTGGTCCCCTAATACTGTATCTGAAGTCTCTTTTATATAGACCTTAGTGGTCCCCTAATACTGTATCTGAAGTCTCTTTTATATAGACCTTAGTGGTCCCCTAATACTGTATCTGAAGTCTCTTTTATATAGACCTTAGTGGTCCCCTGTATCTGAAGTCTCTTTTATATAGACCTTAGTGGTCCCCTAATACTGTATCTGAAGTCTCTTTTATATAGACCTTAGTGGTCCCCTAATACTGTATCTGAAGTCTCTTTTATATAGACCTTAGTGGTCCCCTAATACTGTATCTGAAGTCTCTTTTATATAGACCTTAGTGGTCCCCTAATACTGTATCTGAAGTCTCTTTTATATAGACCTTAGTGGTCCCCTGTATCTGAAGTCTCTTTTATATAGACCTTAGTGGTCCCCTAATACTGTATCTGAAGTCTCTTTTATATAGACCTTAGTGGTCCCCTAATACTGTATCTGAAGTCTCTTTTATATAGACCTTAGTGGTCCCCTAATACTGTATCTGAAGTCTCTTTTATATAGACCTTAGTGGTCCCCTAATACTGTATCTGAAGTCTCTTTTATATAGACCTTAGTGGTCCCCTAATACTGTATCTGAAGTCTCTTTTATATAGACCTTAGTGGTCCCCTAATACTGTATCTGAAGTCTCTTTTATATAGACCTTAGTGGTCCCCTAATACTGTATCTGAAGTCTCTTTTATATAGACCTTAGCAGCTTTGACCAACTGCCACTTTGCTCGTTTGAAAGCCATGATGTCTCTCTCTCTCTCATGGGTGGGCCAAATTCTCTGGGCGGGCAAAGCAGAGAAAGGGGAGGTAACCTTGCTCCTTATGACCTCATAAGGAGAAGATTCCTGATTGGTCCATCTGAGCTTTCATTTTCTCAAAGGCAGAGCAGGATACCCAGGGCTCGGTTTACACCTATCACCATTTCTAGCCACTGGGGGACCATAGGGAGGCTGGGGGGGAACTCATATTAATGTTAAAAAAAAACTGCCAGCTCTAATGAAGGGCTGAAAATATTCTAAATAGCGCATGCACTCAAACTAATATAGATTTTTTGTCTACATGTATGTATATGATATGTGTCTAAATGCGTCTAGCTGCTACCCGTCCCCTGTCCCTTTAAGTTTATACGTAAAACTAGACCCAGAACAAGCTGGATCTGTGCCTGTCTCTGTGCTCATTAAACTCCAGTTAGCTGTTTCCTACTAAAGACGCTCTGTTTCTGACCTGCGCTCTCTTGGGAGCCTTCGTCTCCGTCTTTCTTGGCGAGGGCGCCGTTTCGCCGCAGCGTTCGGTGGGTCACGCCGTGCTTCCTCAGCAGGTGGCGCTCACAGTTGGATTTGGTGGAGAAAAAGGCGTCGCACTTCGGACAGGGGAAGGGTTTCTGGCCTGAAGGAGGAGACAAAAAGGATCGGAGGTGAGGAGACATTTCTTTCCATTTTGGGACTCAAGTTAGGGCTGGGCGATATGGAACGAAAGTCATATCCCGATATATTATCGATATACGATATGTATCCCGATATTTTTTTCTGCAAAGTGAGAGCAAATGTTCAGTCAAAGTCAAAGCCAAATATGACATGTCACATGTAGTTTTCATAGAAACCGGCTATTTCAGTGAACAGTTGCAAAATCAAATGAATAAATAAACAGGTTTCTTCACCTGGTTCAATGCTCAGCTGTTCAAATAACAATAAAATGTAAACATAAATTCTGATTAACCCTTGTGTTGTCTTCCCGTCAACCTTTGACGTTTTTGAGGCTTTTTTTTCAGTTTGTTTTAGTTTTTTCCAACGTTTGAAATTGTTAAATTTTTCTTCTACACATTTTCAGCGCTTATTTCTACGTCCCATATTTTCTGATATAGGGCTGGGCGATATAGAGAAAATCAGATATCACGATATTCTTGACCAAATACCTCGATATCGATATTGCGACGATATATTCTAGAGTTGACAGTTGGTGCTCTCGCGAAATATCTTCACGCTTAGATTTTAGATAAATAATCATTAATAATAGAACAGCTAGAATAGTCTGGTGAGTTCAGAAAAGTACATCACTTCACTGTAATGGAGTCTTTAAAACCAGGAAAAGACACTTATGTCATATCACGATACTACGATATCCAAAATCTAAGACGATATCTAGTCTCCTGTCACGATATATCGATATTAATATCGATATATCGCCCAGCCCTACCTCAAGTTTTTATTCATTTATTTATTTTATGAAGTTTTCCAAAAAAAAGAAGCTCCGTAAAGTCATTAAAGAACTGATGTGGACACCCAGAAGTACACGACGGTGGTGACAGAAGTGCTCGGGTGCTTTATTTAACCCTCGAGTTCCCGTCAACAACTTTTGGTTTTTCTGGGTCAAAACTTTTAAATTAAGACTTTTTTTCCAACATTTCGGTCATCTTTTTCGACACTTTTTGTCGCTTTCCCCAACGTTTTTGTCACTTTTTTTTGGACATTTTTCAGATTTTTTTTTTCTGCACTTTTTTTGTCACTTTTTTTAAATGCTATAAAATTAAATAAAACACCCAAATTCAATAACAGTAGTGAACTGATTATTATTTACTACGTTAATTGTGAAGAGCGTTGTAGGGAACCATCCATGTTAACTTTTTTTTTTAAGATTATTTTTTTGTCTGTGTGTGTGTGTGTAGGTAAGTTGTGTATTACCGGTGTGTGTGTGTGTGTGTGTGTTTGTGTGTGGGTAAGTTGTGTATTACCGTGTGTGTGTGTGTGTGTGTGTGTGTGTGTGTGGGTAAGTTGTGTATTACCGGTGTGTGTGTGTGTAGGTATGTTGTGTATTACCGGTGTGTAGGTGTGTGTGCGTGTAGGTATGTTGTGTATTACCAGTGTGTGTGTAGGTATGTTGTGTATTACCGGTGTGTGTGTAGGTATGTTGTGTATTACCAGTGTGTGTGTAGGTATGTTGTGTATTACCGGTGTGTGTGTAGGTATGTTGTGTATTACCGTGTGTGTGTAGGTATGTTGTGTATTACCGGTGTGTGTGTAGGTATGTTGTGTATTACCGGTGTGTGTGTAGGTATGTTGTGTATTACCGGTGTGTAGGTGTGTGTGCGTGTAGGTATGTTGTGTATTACCAGTGTGTGTGTAGGTATGTTGTGTATTACCGGTGTGTGTGTAGGTATGTTGTGTATTACCGGTGTGTGTGTAGGTATGTTGTGTATTACCGGTGTGTAGGTGTGTGTGTGTGTGTGTGTGTGTAGGTATGTTGTGTATTACCGGTGTGTGTGTGTAGGTAAGTTGTGTATTACCGTGTGTGTGTGTGTGTGTAGGTAAGTTGTGTATTACCGGTGTGTGTGTGTGTGTGTGTGTGTGTGTGTGTGTGTGTGTGTGTGTGTGTGTGTAGGTATGTTGTGTATTACCGTGTGTAGGTGTGTGTGTGTGTGTGTAGGTATGTTGTGTATTACCGGTGTGTGTGTGTAGGTAAGTTGTGTATTACCGGTGTGTGTGTGTGTGTGTAGGTGTTGTGTATTACCGTGTGTGTGTGTGTGTGTGTGTGTGTGTGTGTGTGTGTAGGTAAGTTGTGTATTACCGGTGTGTGTGTGTGTGTGTGTAGGTGTTGTGTATTACCGTGTGTGTAGGTGTGTGTGTGTGTGTGTGTGTAGGTATGTTGTGTATTACCGGTGTGTGTGTGTAGGTAAGTTGTGTATTACCGTGTGTGTGTGTGTGTGTGTGTGTGTAGGTAAGTTGTGTATTACCGGTGTGTAGGTGTGTGTGTGTGTGTGTGTGTGTAGGTATGTTGTGTATTACCGGTGTGTGTGTGTAGGTAAGTTGTGTATTACCGGTGTGTGTGTGTGTGTGTAGGTAAGTTGTGTATTACCGGTGTGTGTGTGTGTGTGTGTGTGTGTGTGTGTGTGTGTGTGTGTGTGTGTGTATGTGTAGGTAAGTTGTGTATTACCGGTGTGTAGGTGTGTGTGTGTGTGTGTGTAGGTATGTTGTGTATTACCGGTGTGTGTGTGTAGGTGTTGTGTACCCTGTGTGTGTGTGTGTGTGTAGGTAAGTTGTGTACCCGTGTGTGTGTGTGTGTGTGTGTGTGTGTGTGTGTGTGTGTGTAGGTAAGTTGTGTATTACCGTGTGTGTGTGTGTGTGTGTAGGTAAGTTGTGTATTACCGGTGTGTAGGTGTGTGTGTGTGTGTGTGTGTAGGTATGTTGTGTATTACCGGTGTGTGTGTGTAGGTAAGTTGTGTATTACCGTGTGTGTGTGTGTGTGTGTGTGTGTCTGTAGGTATGTTGTGTATTACCGGTGTGTGTGTGTAGGTAAGTTGTGTATTACCGTGTGTGTGTGTGTGTGTAGGTAAGTTGTGTATTACCGGTGTGTGTGTGTGTGTGTGTGTGTGTGTGTGTGTGTGTGTGTAGGTAAGTTGTGTATTACCGGTGTGTGTCAGCATGTGTCTCTGCAGCGAGCTGGCCCAGGGGAAGACTCGGGGGCAGAAGGGGCAGGTCATCTTCTGGACCGAGTTGGAGTACGCGTTCTTCTTCCCTTTGGACTGAGGCCCCACCGTCGCCGGCTTCACCTCCTCCCTCGATCCTCCCTCCTTCTCCTCCCCTCCTCCCGCTCTGTCATCTGTTTACACGGACAGTTTGGAGTCATTTGGTTTTTCCTTATATAAATGATATTATTTGGTTACAAACCTCTTAAAAATAAGGATAAGTGCTGAAATGATGAGTCAATTCAGGGGAGACACTTCAGGCAAAAACAGAACGTTTCAATTGAGAGATTTTGGGCTATTTGTCTTCTTTCACAATAGTGGAGGAAGGAAAACATCTGTCCTCAAAATGTCTACATTTCACAATCCATATGTTGAAAAGGTGTTGTTTTTCAGACTGAGACAGAACTCTCCACTTAAAGTAACACTAAAGGCTGTTTTATGATTTGGCGTCAACTCCTTTCAGAGTTCTGCGTCGGGGTCACTTTGCATTTCACCGCCACGACGCTAGCGGGGCAATAAGTCTGAGGATATGTGCGAGGTGTCTGCCTGCCGGTTTATTATTATGTTAGCGAGCAAACTTTAGCACAACTGCCCACAAAGTACTGCTTGATGGTTGAAGTGCTAATTCCAAAACGTTCCTGACATATAGACCCTTTACAAACAGATAAGCCTTGTCATTGGAACCAAAATATTTGACTTTATTTACAGAGCTGATGTCAGTGAACTAGCATGTTGCTACTCCCCACAGCAGGCTGCTTCCAACACCCACTATCAACACACAGGACCAGTCGACCAATCACAGGCTTTGGAGGTGCACGTTAAAGGGCCCATATTATGCTATTTTTCAGGTTCCTACTGGTATTTTGAGGTTGTACCAGAATAGGTTTATGTGGTTTAATTTTCAAAAAACAACATCTTTTTTGTTGTACTGCACATTGCTGCAGCTCCTCTTTTCACCCTGTGTTCAGGTCTCTGTTTTAGTTACAGAGTGAGACATCTCACTGCTGTACCATCTTTGTTGTCAGTCGCACATGCTCAGTAGCTAGGTAAGGACTACATGAGCTAGCTAGGTAAGGACTACATGCTCAGTAGCTAGGTAAGGACTACATGAGCTAGCTAGGTAAGGACTACATGCTCAGTAGCTAGGTAAGGACTACATGCTCAGTAGCTAGGTAAGGACTACATGCTCAGTAGCTAGGTAAGGACTACATGCTCAGTAGCTAGGTAAGGACTACATGCTCAGTAGCTAGGTAAGGACTACATGCTCAGTAGCTAGGTAAGGACTACATGAGCTAGCTAGGTAAGGGCTACATGCTTAGTAGCTAGGTAAGACTACATGAGCTAGCTAGCTGTTTCTCCAACTTCAGTCAGTACAAGGCAGGATTAGCCGGGAGACTTCTTCTAAACGAGGACGCACTTCACACTTTGTGTGGAAGACCTGCAGAACAGGGACATGGAAGTAGTTCTGTTGTAGATTATGGTGAACCAGTGTGTGTTGTAGTAGTGTTTGGCTAGCGCTAGCATGCTACGATAAGCCCCCTCGTCTCGGCTAGTGATGTAGAAAGCCGTGCAGGTTTTGACCAGCTCACCAGGAGACTGAAGGCAGGACACATTCAGAAACAGGATCTCACTCAGAACACCATGGATGGATTATTTTCAAAGTGTGTATATGTATGGAAGCACCAGAGACACAAAATAACACCCCAAAATCACCAGAAAAAGGGATTTTTTCATGATATGGGCACTTTAAGCTACGGCGTGGGGCTCAGAGTGGTCTGCAGGGGGTACGCTGTCGATTCGATGCAGAAGCATAGAGCCTTTACTGACACCAAGCTTTCTACTTTCACTCCCATCTATATTCTGGAGCTTTTTACACAGGCCTTTGTTTTGATATCCTTCACAGCTGTTTGTGGCTGTGGACAGGATTTTCTGATTTATGGAGCGATGAAAAAGAGATTTCCAAATATAAAAAAATGTGTCAACAAAAGGAAACAAACGCGGCACGTTTTCTTAATAAATGCGATGGAATATGCCATATGATATTTATGCAATTCAATGCGATGAAATTGCAGGAACTTGCAAAAACTGCTGTTTGATGAAAAGAGAAAAAAAAAAAGGCTGCTCGTGTGAAGTAAAACGCAAAATTTTTCAACTTTCTGCTAAGATATATTATGGGACTTTTTTTGCAACGAAAATGCAGTGGATTATGAAATCATGCACGTCCCGCATATTTCGCTCGGAAATTATGCGGCGAGAGTGCGGCATATTTGGAAAGAAAAGCGTCCCCCGCATTAATATATGGACTTTGGCTGATTATGCGTTGAATTGTGCGATCGCATAATCACGTTTTTCTGGAGGGACTGGTTGTTGTGGACATTCATGCATTTTCATTTGCACATTTGAAACATACAATTTCAGTATCTTCCTTTGAGCCTCCACTCAACCTTGTGTGTGTGTGTGTGTATGTGTGTGTGTGTGTGTGTGTGTGTGTGTGTGTGTGTGTGTATGTGTGTGTGTGTGTGTGTGTGTGTGTGTGTGTGTGTGTGTGTGTGTGTGTGTGTGTGTGTGTGTGTGTGTGTGTGTGTGTGTGTGTGTGTGTGTGTGTGTGTGTGTGTGTGTGTGTGTGTGTGTGTGTGTGTGTGTGTGTGTGTGTGTGTGTGTGTGTGTGTGTGTGTGTGTGTGTGTGTCCTCTCCCTCCTACCTCTCTTTCCTCCCAGGTCGGCGGCTCCGGTCTGCAGGTAGGGGCTGAACTTGTTGGCGTCCGTGGTGGCGAGCATCTTCTCCACGCTGGCAAACTCCCCGCTGGACTCCAGGTCGATGCCGGCGCCGTCGGCCCTCGCCGCGGCTTTCTCCTTCACCGCCACGGCAGCAGGCTTCTTCCTGGACCGCTTCCTGATGGGACGCAACAACACAAACACCCACTTTACTTCCTTATCTTTGGTGCCATCTGGTGGTGTGCTCAGAAATGGCATGCTGCAAGTTCACAGACCAAAGTAGGAACCAAAATAGGGAGTCAGAAGACTTTTCAACAACTCCAACAACTGTATAAGTAGGGCTGGGCCATATATCGATATTATAATCGATATCGTGATATGAGACTTGACAACGTCTTAGATTTTGGATATCGTAATATGACGTAAGTGTCTTTTCCTGGTTTTAAAGGCTGCATTACAGTAAAGTGATGTACTTTTCTGAACTTAACAGACTGTTCTAGCTGTTCTATTATCAGTCTCTCCAGAAAAACGTGATCATGCGATTGCATAATTCAATGCATAATCAGCCAAAGTCCGCATATTTATGTGGGGGAGGGGCCACAAATTTTTTTGGTGTCTTTTAAGGATTGTTTTTAGTCTTTTTAGTTATAGAACTTACTATATTTTGTACAAATGTTTGTCATGTGAAGCACTTTGTGACTTTGTGAAAAGGTGCTATATCAAATAAACGTTTTATTATTATTATTATTATTATTATTATGTGTCATATCCACTGCCAGGGTTCATACGCATTTTAACCGATACTTTTCGGCAAATTTCCATGACTATGTGTTCCTGAAAATGTCAGTCGACATTATACAACAATAATACAAATCAGAGTTAAAGTTTACCCTAAAATGAACGACAATTTATGTGATTCACAGTGGGATTCATAATATCGCTCCCCGAATACAACGTTGAAGTTAAGACGACGTGAAAATACATTTATTATTAATGACATATTATTATGCTGTGTTAAACAAAAAATTATTCCATGACTTTTCCAGGTTTTCTCAAAACGTATGAACCCTGCACTGCGCCGCCACCGGCTCTAGTTACCGTATTTTTCGGACTATAAGTCGCTCCGGAGTATAAGTCGCATCAGTCAAAAAATGCGTCATGAAGAGAAAAAAAACATATATAAGTCGCACCGGACTATAAGTCGCATTTATTTAGATTATAAATACAAGAGTTATTCAACTACACGATAGCACACAGAACAACTAGCTAGCAGGGCGTGGAGCATGGAGGTATTAAAAGGCGTGGAGACGAAGCTGCACCGTGAACGAGCCCCTCCAGACTCCTTCCTCCACCTCTGGCCATCTTGCTTTCAGCCCTCGATTAGCCGATTAGCTTTCTTTGTTTTCTTCATTGCAGTAAGAGTCACCTTTTCTCCAGTCCCCCTCATAAGTTTCTCCCTCATTTCAAACTCTCTTTCTGCTGCTCGATTACCGTTTTCGGGGCTGCATATTTTACTACCTGCAGTTTGTTATCTCTTTTCTTTCTCAGTTGTCTTTAGGAGGAGCGTTCTAGTTGTCACAAGCCTTAGAGCGCCCTCTTCTGGCTGTAGACGGTAATGTTTTCAGTATGAATTAACATGTAAAAACATGTTACATTATATATATTTTGATATATAAGTCGCACCTGACTATAAGTCGCAGGACCAGCCAAAGTAGGAAAAAAAAGTGCAACTTATAGTCCGGAAAATACGGTAATTACTGAAGCCCACGTACCTGGAGGATACCTCTGACGTCTCGTCACTTGGCGTCTCCAGGAGCGGCGAGGGTCCCGGTGCGTCCACGGCGGCCTCGGCCAGAGAGGGAGCAACAGCGGCGGCGGCGGCGGCGGCGTGAGGTTTGGCGTCCAGCGTGGCGGCCGTGCAGGCGGCCTCTCTCTTCAGCAGGTCCGGCGCTCCGGAGACCGAGTGGATGATCTGAGCGATGGAGGCCAGAGGAGGGAGCTCCTTGATGGCCGAGGAGGAGGAAGGTGACGACGAGGAGGACGTTGCCGGTTTGGGGAGCAGGGGTTTGAGGCGCTGCGCTCGCGTGGCGTTGGCGAGCGACGCCGGGGGAGGGGTGGAGCCGGGCGGCAGCTGGTAGCAGCCGAGCTGCGGGTGAGGGTGGAGAGGGGGCAGCGCGCTCGCAGCCTTCTCGTCCCTGGCCAGAGCCTGAGCCTGCTGCTGGTCCACGATGCTGCTGGCGCTCAGCTCCGTCTTCACCTCCCTCGTCTCCTCCCTCCGCTGCCTCTTGCTGGGGACGGACAGGTCGATGGGCTGGTCCAGGACGGCGCAGTCGAAGCTCGGCGAGACGCTCTCCAGTTTGATGCCGATGCCGGGAGACCCCGCAGTCGCCGCCGCCGCCGCCGCGCCGCCGGCTGCTCCGAGACTTTTGGCGGAGAAGTCCAGAGGCTGGTCCAGTTCCGCCGGATAAGCCACGACGTTCGCCTCTACCTTGACGGCTCGGAGCGCCTGGATCGGAGTCGGATTGATCCCGTTCAGCGTTGTCGGGTTCGGAGGCGCCGGAGCGGCGGCGGGGAGCAGCGTGGCGATGTGCTCCTCGATCTCCCTCTCCTGCACCTCGGGGTGCTGCTTCAGCAGGTGGTGGATGCAGTTGCGTTTGGCCAGGAAGGCCGCGCCGCAGCGCCGGCACTCGAACGGCTTCCGCTGGCAGCCGTTGTGCGTGCGCAGGTGGATCTGCAGCGCTCGGTACGTCTTCAGGTCCTCGCCGCAGAAGCGGCAGGTGGTCTCGGCTCCGGCGCAGCCCGTCTCCGTGTCCTGGGTGGTCGTGGTCGTCGTGGCGGTGATCGCCGAGGCGAGGTTCGCCGTGGCGGTGGAGGTGACGTACTTGATGTTCTTCTCGATGTCCTTCCGCGACGTCTTGCCGTGCTTCTTCCTGAGGTGGCGCTCGCAGTTGGCCTTGACGGTGAACGGGTAGTGGCAGACGCGGCACACGTAGGGCCGCTCGCCGCTGTGCGTGCGCAGGTGCCGGATCAGCGTGGCTTTGTCCGGCGCCACGTAGTCGCAGATGTTGCACTGGTGGGGGAGGATGCCGAGGTGGAAGCGCATGTGAGCCTGCAGGACGCCGGAGAAGGCGAACACCTGGTCGCAGAACCGGCACGGGAACGAGCCTTTGGCCGAGCCGGCGTTGGCGTTGTTGCCCCCGGCTTTGGCTCCCGGCTTTCTCCCGCTAAGCCCCGCCTCCTCGTGCACCGCGGTGGTGGCGGCCGGAGGCGAATCCGACAGCGGCGTGTGAGCGTCTCCCATGCACTCGCTGTCCAGCTGCCCTCCGGTCCCGGCCGAGGAGGAGGAGGAGGACGAGGAGGAGGAAGAGGAGGGCGTTTTGAAGAGAGTCGGGGTGGGAGGAGGCAGGCTGGGGCTGATGCAGCCCAGCGAGGCCTGCTGGGAGCTCTGCAGCGGGGGAGGGGTGGTGGCGGTGAGGCTGGAGCGAGGCGTGATGGGAGGTTTGGGCTTCAGCGGCGGCATCGCCTTCTGGCCTTGACCTGGAGGAGGAAGAAACAACAGTTCTTTTTTTGTCAGCAAATCGTACGCACTAGGGCTGTCCTCGACTAAAGACATTCTTAGTCAACTAACACTTATAGGATTTTGTCGACTAATCGAGTAGTTGATTTAATTGACAGTAGGGCTGCCACCTCTTAGTCGATTAGTTGACTAATCGGTCGTTTTGGTCTTAGTCGACTAAGATTTCTTTAGTCCATTAGTCATTTTTTATGCTTATTCATGCTTAATTACTCATTTCCAAGAAACTTCTGAGCACATTTATGGTAAACACAAGATTTAAAGTGGTGCTTTTGCAGGATTAATTGTGGAGAAACTCAGTTTTACAGATGGTTAATTAACTACATTTATATTGTGCTTTTCTAGTCTTAACCACCTCTCAAAGCGCACAGCTCTGTTAATTAAATCAACTAATCGATTAGTCAACCAAATTGTATAAGTGTTAGTCGACTAAGAACTTCTTTAGTCGAGGACAGCCCTAATGGACAGAGCTGTGCGCTTTGAGAGGTGGTTAAGACTAGAAAAGCACAATATAAATATAGTTAATTAACCATCTGTAAAACTGAGTTTCTCCACAATTAATCCTGCAAAAGCACCACTTTAAATCTTGTGTTTACCATAAATGTGCTCAGAAGTTTCTTGGAAATGAGTAATTAAGCATGAATAAGCATAAAAAATGACTAATGGACTAAAGAAATCTTAGTCGACTAAGACCAAAACTACCGAGGTTGCAGCCCTGGTATGCCTTTCAGAAACTACCTGACTGACTGATTGACTGACTAATTTCTTGATTGACTGACTGACTGACTGATTGATTGATTGACAAACACGAGAACATCCAGCTCCAGCCGACACCCACCTTGACCTCGCGCGAATCCCGGAGCTTTAGCCAAAGGTGGGAGGGACAGCCCCATCTGATTGGGCGCCGAGCTCGCCACTTTGAGTATCTGCTGAATGTCGGCCAGCTCCATGATCCCGGCGCCTCCGGCCTCTCCGGGTTTGACCCCCGACGAGCCGCCGCTGGCCGTGGCGGCGCCGCCTCCGTCCGGCAGCAGGAAGCCGTCCTGGAAGCGCTGCAGGGAGAGCAGGCTCAGGGCGTCTTTCTGCGAGAGGCCCTGCAGGGCGGAGGCCGAGCCCGAGGCCTCCAGCAGCGGGATGCTGAAGGCGGCCAGGCTGCCCACGCCCAGCGTCAGGCCCAGGCCCCCGGACAGGTAGCCCGAGGCCGGCTCCTGGGGTAGGCTGGAGCACGGAGGCTCCACGTGGATCACCTTGATGCTGTCCAGGTGCGCCTGATGGATCTCGTCGTCTGAGGGACCGGACTTCACCTGGGGGGGAAAACAAAACACAGCATCCATTAGAGGACATCTGGTTTTATTTGAACTAAATAGATAGATCGCAGTGATTTTATAGTGGCGGCCCGCCACGGCAAAATTTCTGCCGCCACGGTATCAGAAATAGGGCAGATGCACATTGTAGTCACGGTTGCCTTTTAAATTATCCTGCCGACATAATGCAACCCCCCCCCCCCCCACACACTTTAGACCAGGTTTATGTCGGTCAGTGGTGCAATCACTTCCCGCTGCCTGAAGATAGCAATACGCCCAGAATGCACCTGAACACACCTCCCTGTAAGACCAGCACGCCCAGAATGCACCTGAACACACCTCCCTGTAAGACCAGCATGCCCAGAATGCACCTGAACACACCTCCCTGTAAGACCAGCACGCCCAGAATGCACCTGAACACACCTCCCTGTAAGACCAGCACGCCCAGAATGCACTTGAACACACCTCCCTGTAAGACCAGCACGCCCAGAATGCACCTGAACACACCTCCCTGTAAGACCAGCACGCCCAGAATGCCCCTGAACACACCTCCCTGTAAGACCAGCACGTCCATGGGCACAAAGATGGGTGCAGGTGCATTTGCTATTTAAACGACGTGGGTGCTGGACGGGAAACCGACAACTGCGTCGGTCTAAAACCAGCAAAGACACTTGGGTCGGGCTTTGTGCACCGGGTGCAAGATGGCGCCCTAAAGCATCGCGAAGATCTAACATTAAACATCACGTGCATTCTGTATGTATATGTAGCTACAGACTTCTCAGACAACATATATGGCCCTGACAAAAACAACCTAAAAATCTAAATCTATAAAAACGAAAACTTTCTGAAGAACAAAACTAACTCAAACTAAACGGAAATGAAATCCAAAAGTCAAAACTATTATAACTTCCCACACCTACCCTTCTGTATGTGGTGAAATAAGTGGATTTGTGGGCCGCTGTGATGATAATAATAATAATAATAATAATAATAATAATAACAACAACAACTAGAAAATTCCGGAAGAAATTTGTACAGTGTGCCTACTACTTGGTGCACATCTGAATAACACTAGCTAAGTAGATACATATGTCACACTGTCACAGAGAGACAGAGAGAGAGAGAGAAAGAGAGAATACGAATAGGAGTCTGATGAATTTAGGATGCTTAAAGTACTGATTATTTACATGAGGTCTGGTGGGTTTAGTATGCTTAAAGTACTGATTATTTACATGGAGTCTGGTGGGTTTAGTACGCTTAAAGTACTGATTATTTACATGAGGTCTGGTGGGTTTAGTATGCTTAAAGTACTGATTATTTACATGGAGTCTGGTGGGTTTAGTACGCTTAAAGTACTGATTATTTACATGGGGTCTGGCGAGTTACGATGCTAAAATGATTGTTTCCAGATCTTACCTGAGAAACGTGCTGAAGACCCAGCGCTTCCAAGAAGCTGGCCTGCTCCGAGGGAGGGACTTCTTTCTCAACGTCCGGACTGTCGTCGTCGTCATCGCCGTTTTCAGCGGCTCCGTCCTCCGCCTCCTCTTCCATTTCCTGCGTGCCGTTGGCGGCCGGTTTGTCGGCGTGGGAGATGGTTTTATGGAGGTCCAGGGCCGAGCGAAGGGGGAACGCCTTGTCGCAGCTATCGCAGACGAACCGGTGGAACTTGCTGATACAGCGACGAAGGTTTGTCTCGCACCAGACCTGGAGGGAAAGAAGGAGGTTTTTAAAGGGTTGCTTCTCAACCTGGGCCCTATTTTACTATGTTTCTGTGTTTAAGTGACTGATGGGAACAACAGTCTTTGACATTGGACCAGTATAATGCGAGAAACAAGCTGTAATGTAACGTTAATGGGCAAATTTCAGCGTCAGTTTACATCCAAAAAATTCTGTTTTTGCCGCTGACAGACTCAAAGTGTCTGACAACATTATGGAAAGGATCCCTACAGAGATAGACCTTTTAGTTAAAGAGTAAGATCCTTTTAGTTTAACATGAAACAGCCGCGAAATCACCATCACCAAACTCCACCAGACTCCATGTAAATAATCAGGACTTTTATCATCGTAAAACACACTTCATTCAAAGTAGACAGAAACTATATAAAACCACCAAAAGCCGTCTTGCTTCATCTTTCCACTGTTCCAACAATCACCACTCTGGTTTGGTTGAAATAAACCCTTAATTCACCGATTTATATGTGGAAATATACTGGGTCTATACACGCTAAAAGTCCTGATTATTTACATGGAGTCTGGTGGAGATATGCTGGCTCTATACACGCTAAAAGTCCTGATTATTTACATGGAGTCTGGTGGAGTTTGGTGATGGTGACTTCTGGGCTGTTTCATGTTAAACTAAAAGGATCTTACTCTTTAACTAAAAGGTCTATCTCTGTAGGGATCCATCCCATAATGTTGTCAGACTCTGAACATTAGTCCTGTAGTGTTACATTGCAGCTTGGTTCACAGCTGCCGGTTAGTGTTCTCGCTCGATACTGGACCAATATCAGAAGATATTTCTTCACATAAATCACTTAGACACCAATGCAAAACAAATAACCCTTTAACACGGACCCTAAAAACTGACAGTATGACCTGATTTCTGTGTAAAAGTTGCGTGGACATGGAACATGACGCACATTTTTCACACTCAACTGAAATGCAAAATTCGATATATTCTACCTCCACCTCACTGTGACTCTAACGCAGAACAATCAGTGCTCTGTTACAAGTCTACTTATGCCCCATCTTTTGTTATCTGTCCTGTCCTTTGTCTGTCTTAAATCTCTGCTTTTAAGTAGTAATTGCACTCTATGTATAATCTATGTGTGTGCACTACATGAAGTCTCTCTCAAATGTTGTTTTTACACATTTTTAAATGTGTAACACCACTTGAACGTTGCCTCGTCTCACTATGTACAGTGCATACGGTTGAAATGACAATGTAACCCATTCGACTCGATTCGGATACCTGTGCGATGTGAGCGAACTTCTTGCAGGAGAAGTCGATGAAGGCCAGGTCGTTGAAGCCGGTGGGGATGGAGGGGTTGTTCTGGATGAAGGGGTGCCCGCTGGGGTCCTGGGGGAGAATCTTATGAACGCCCGCGTTGTGACGCAGCAAGCCGCGGTGAGTCCGGAAGGACAGGCAGCAGAAATCACACCTGCAAACACACAGCACAACACAACACGTTACAGTGTTTACCGGACCGAGAGAGTGGAGGACCAATCGCAAACGGAGCAGCAACGGGACCCGAAAAAGATGGAATCGGCAAAGAACAAAAAGCAGTCGGCTAAAAGGTGGATTTCTTTAGTCGATTAGTCTTTTTTTTTAATGTTTTTTCTTTGTGAATGACTTATTTCAAAAGACAATTAGTTGTGAGCACATTTCGTTCTTAATTTAAAAAAGGTATAGTGGAGGATTTTCCCAAATTTTAGAAAAGAACCGCCCTCTGTACTTTTTGAAAAAATGCACATGCGCAACTAGAGATGGCCCAATACCATTTTTTGCTTCCCGATACCGATTCCGATACCTGAAGTTGCGTATCGGCCGATACCGAGTACCGATCCGATACCAGTGTGTCATATATTTGATTATGTTATAACAGCTGTATACTACTATCCCTGTATGGATGTGATATGATTTCTATCTTTGCTGTCTGGCTCAGGTTAAACTCTTTGTGAAACATGAACAAACTCAATCAATGAATGCCCCAGAACTTTCTTTTATTCTCCAGTTTGACAGTCAGTTATAACGGAAAAAGAACATAAATAAACTACTTTAATGTAGATTTTCTTTAGGGCTTTATTACGTGGTATTGGATCGGTGCATAAACTCCAGTACTCCCCGATACCGATACCAGCGTTTTAGGCAGTATCGGAGCAGATACCGATACCAGTATCGGTATCGGACCATCTCTATGCGCAACACTCTGCCTGCTCCCGAGAGGGAACGCCTATTAAACGTGTGCACGAGAGTGCACTGTTTACAAGTTGCTGTCGGCGTGGCTCATACAAGCCTACTCTCCAAAAGAAGATTTGCACTTTTTCACAAATTGAGATGTTTACCGTGTGTGTGCGGTGCGTGACTTGTGCCAGGGCTAGCATCGCTAATCATACTTTACATCAACTTTTACTAGCAGTGATTTTAAATGGATTTCTCCAAATAGCCAAAATTTACCTGTGGAGTAGAAACTTCACGACTGAGGCATCAGTGGGAGGCCCAACCTGTGCTTTTAGCGCACGCCAGCGTGTGAAATATTCTTCCAAAAGCTTCAATGCTTCAATGAAAAACCAAAACCCGGTAGGAATCGGACCGGATTAGAACGCAAATTTCGGTTCCACTTAATGTGTCGACTGAAATATTTTCCCTCTGTCGCTCCAAAAAGTACGTAAAAATATCCCCACTTTCTCTGTAGTCTACCGTTAGCTAGCTACCGTAAATGTTGAGCTACTTTTAAAATGCCATATTTTTCCTCTGGGAAAGTACTTCAAAATGCTAATATACTGTTAAATTTAAAATTATTTTCAAAAAAAAAAAAAAAAAAAAAAAAAGGAAAACTCTATAAAAGAGACTTTCTTTGATGTCCTTTTTCAGTTTTTCAAGAATCGGTTTAGGAATCGGAATCGTTTTAAAATCCAAACGGTACCCAACCTTGGGTATGTATGTATCATCTTGTATGTATTATGTAGTGTGTGTGTGTGTGTGTGTGTGTGTGTGTGTGTGTGTGTGTGTGTGTGTGTGTGAGATAACCCCTGGTGGCGGTGCTGGTTCTGCTCTTGTTAATCGCTTAGAGGACAGCTGCTCAGTGTCTGCCACAGTCACACACTCTTATCACATCCTGTGTGTGTGTGTGTGTGTGTGTGTGTGTGTGTGTGTGTGTGTGTCATAATCCAAGTGTCAAGAGGATTTTTGGGGGAGTAGGAGAGGGGACACACAAAAACACTTGTTCCGTCCACCTCCCTCTCTTCTCTCCATCACTCCTCCTCTTCCCTCTCCTCCCCTGGCTTCACACTCTGGTGTGTGTCTCCTGCATGTGTGTGTGTGTGTGTGTGTGTGTGTGTGTGTGTGTTGAGTGTCACACTGGCGTGTGAGTGCAGACTAATCCCTCAGAGATTGGCTCAGGTCCAGAGATTTACCCTCCGAGTGTTTGTGTGTGTGTGTGTGTGTGTGTGTATCAGTATCTGATGCTAACCACTGAGCCAGTTAACCTACAACTAAGACACCAAGTGCAGGAACCTTAAAAGGAACTACCAATATATATATATATATATATATATATATATATATATATATATATATATATATATATATATATATATATATATATTTTTTTTTTTAATGAATGGTTAAAAATACAAAGTTACAGATGAACGTATGAAACAATAATCTAGTTTCAGTTCGTACGCTCCAAAAAAGTTCCCGCCTCTAGGGCCACCACCTCTTAGTCAATTAGTCGACTAATCGGTCGTTTTGGTCTTAGTCGACTAAGATTTCTTTAGTCGATTAGTCATTTTTTTATGCTTATTCATGCTTAATTACTAATTTCCAAAAAACTTCTGATCACATTTATGGTAAACACAAGATTTAAAGTGGTGCTTTTGCAGGATTAATTGTGGAGAAACTCAGTTTTACAGATGGTTAATTAACTACATTTATATTGTGCTTTTCTAGTCTTAACCACCTCTCAAAGCGCACAGCTCTGTTAATTAAATCAACTAATCGCTTAGTCGTCAAAATCCTATAAGTGTTAGTCGACTAAGGAGTTCTTTAGTCGAGGACAGCCCTACCCGCCTCTGTTGCACCCAGCATAAAGATATTCAATTTTCTATCTTCTGTGGTTTCCAGTGAATGTGTGAGTGCTTTAACATGATCACAGATCCACTGTCACACTGCCAGACTCCCGACGGACAGTTGAAAGAAGAAATGATCAAAATCGATGCAACAGAACCAGAGATATCGGCCTTTTTGTATTCCACACATTCTCTTTTCTTGTCCTGAAACCTGGCGCCTACATTACCCAGAATGCAACTCAACCACATGTTATCGCTCACTGAGACTTTGTTAAAACATCAAGCTGAACACACTCCTCCATCCCTCCATCTTTCTAGTGGTCTGTTAAATTACCTCTCTCCCTCCAGCCTCTCTCTCTCGTCCTCCCTCCCTCTCATCCTATCTCTATCCTCTCTCTCTCTTCCTCCCTCTCTCTCTCGTCCTCCCTCCCTCTCATTCTATCTCTATCCTCTTTCTCTTCCTCCCTACTTCCCTCCATCCTCTCTCTTTCTCTCTCCCTCTATCCTCTCTCTCTCTTCCTCTCCCTCTCGCCCTCCCTCCCTCCATCCTATCTCTTTCCTCTCTCTCCCTCTATCCTCTCTCCCTCCCTCCATCCTCTCTCTCTTCCTCTCCCTCCCTCTATCCTCTCTCCCTCCCTCCATCCTCTCTCTCTTCCTCTCCCTCTCGCCCTCCCTCCCTCCATCCTATCTCTTTCCTCTCTCTCCCTCTATCCTCTCTCCCTCCCTCCATCCTCTCTCTCTCTTCCTCTCCCTCTCGCCCTCCCTCCCTCCATCCTATCTCTTTCCTCTCTCTCCCTCTGTCCTCTCTCCCTCCCTCCATCCTCTCTCTCTCTTCCTCCCTCTCTCTCTCATCCTCCCTCCATCCATCCTATCTCTATCCTCTCTCTCTCTCTCTCTCTCTCTCTCCCTACTTCCCTCCATCCTCTCTCTTTCTCTCTCCCTCTATCCTCTCTCTCTCCCTCCATCCTCTCTCTCTCTTTCTCTCTCTCCCTCTATCCTCTCTCCCTCCCTCCATCGTCTCCTCCCTCCAGATCCTCTTACAGACTCATTAGTGAGGATTTACAGCTAAATATTGCTGCCTTCCTCCGTAACGAGCTCATCTCTCTCTCTCTCTCTCTCTGTTTCTTTGTCTTCCTCAGTAACTTTATATCCCGGTCCTCCATCCCTTCTTTAACTTCTATCTTCCCTCATCTCTTTTACTTCTTCTTCTTCTTTCCTTCCATCTTTCATTCCCTCCTCCATTCTTCTTATCCTTTTTTCTTCTTTAATTCTTTTTCATTCCCTCTTTCTTTCCATTAAATTTGTCGTTCTCTCCTCTTCTTTTCTTCCTTTATTTCTTCATTTCTTTTCTCAGTCAATGAAAACAGGAGTCCTGTCACGTCGCCTCAAACTTTGAACTCTGTCTCTGTGTGTGTGTCTGTGTGTGTGTGTGTGTGTGTGTGTGTCTCTGTGTGTGTGTCTCTGTGTGTGTGTGTGTGTGTGTGTGTGTGTGTGTGTGTATCTGTGTGTGTGTGTGTGTGTCTCTTTGTGTGTGTGTGTGTGTGTCTGTGTGTGTCTCTGTGTCTCTTTGTGTGTGTGTGTGTCTGTGTTTGTGTGTCTCTGTGTGTGTGTGTGTGTGTGTGTGTGTGTGTGTGTGTCTGTGTGTGTGTGTCTCTCTGTGTGTGTGTGTGTGTGTGTGTGTGTGTGTGTGTGTGTGTGTCTCTCTGTGTGTGTGTGTGTGTGTGTGTGTGTGTGTGTATGTGTGTGTGTGTGTGTGTGTCTCTTTGTGTGTGTGTGTGTCTGTGTGTGTCTCTGTGTCTCTTTGTGTGTGTGTGTGTGTGTGTGTGTGTGTCTCTCTGTGTGTGTGTGTGTGTGTGTGTCTCTCTGTGTGTGTGTGTGTGTGTGTGTGTGTGTGTGTGTTTGTTTGCTGCCATGGTGACAGACTATCTCTTTATTTTTTTAGGCAGGGTAGGGGGTGGGGGATTGTCATGGCAACGGGGCCTAGCCAAGCGCATCCTGAAACCTCCTCCTCCTCCTCTTCTTCTTTGTGACTTATTAAGTTCTCCTCCCCTCTCTCCCCCCCCCTCTCTCTCTCTCACACACACACAGGTGATTAGCCTCCCTCCATCTTTTTCTCTCGTTATGTGTTTGTTCCTCTCCCTCTTCTTTACCCTGACCCTCATCACTCCATCATAACTCCCTTCACTGACCTCAAAGTACAGAAGTATTAGCAGCAATATGTGCTTATAGAACCAAGGAAGTCAGGGGAAACTAATTAACTAGATACATTAGGGGTGTGTGTGTGTGTGTGTGTGTGTGTGTGTGTGTGTGTGTGTGTGTGTGTGTGTGTGTACCTCAGTGCGGTGTCGGGGTGTGTGTCCATGTGTGCGTCCAGCTCCAGTCTGGAGTTGAGGGTCTTGAAGCAGATGGGACAGGGGAGCAGCTCCTCCTCAGCTCCACGCAGCGCTGCCACGGACTCCTCCACAGCTGCATCCTCCACCAGCTGGACACACACACACACACACACACACACACACACACACACACACACACACACACACACACACACACACACACACAGACACAGAGACACAGACACAAACACAGAGACACACACACACACACACACACACACACACAGACACAAACACAGAGACACACACACACACACACACACACACACACACACACACACACACACACACACACACACACAGACACACACACACACACACACACAGAGACACACAGAGACACAGACACACACACACACACACACACACAGAGACACACACACACACACACACACAGAGAGACACAGAGAGACACAGAGACACACAAACACAGAGACACACACGCACAAACACACACAAACACAGAGACACACACACACACAGACACACACACACACACACACCGACAAACGCACACACAAAAACACAGACAGACACACACAGAGATACACACACACACACACACACACACACACACACACACACACACACACACACACAGACAAACGCACACACAAAAACACACAGACAGACAGACAGACAGACAGACAGAGACACACGCACACACACACAGAGAGTAAATATTACAACCTGCTGTTTGTTGTATAAGATAAAGTAAATATTTTCTGGTTTTCTATGATTAAAAAGACTGAAGAAGACAAACTTCCACAACATGTTGACATGTTACAGATGGAGCGATTAGTCGGTTAGTTGGGAAAACAATGAGCAGACGAATCGATAATAAAAAGTACATTTAGTTGCATCTGCAGTCTCTGTTATGATGATCTAAAAATGATCATGGAGTCAAAAAAAAAACGTTAAAACGTCTCTAATGTCAGCGTGTTAAATGTGAATATATTCTAGTGTCTTCTCTCTTCTGGGACAGGAATCTGAATATTTTTGAATTGGGTACAAAACTGCAGACACTGCAGCTTAAGGCTGTGCAATTGAATCGAAATGTAATCGTGATTATGATGTCGGCTCCCAAAGATCACAAAAACAGAATAATCGAGAAAAACAATTATTTAGCTCATTAAGTTTTGCAAGTAAACTCTTATTTTCTCTCGTTTTCTGAATGAAAAAATAAAGTTTAAATAGGACAAATATCGAGGCAAATTTCACAGTTGTATGTGTTTTTCTTTTTCCACTGTTTTTTTTGAAAGTTCAATAACTGCAACGTCTTTCCTGAAGTCAACGAGTAATCGTGTTAAATTATCGTGATTTCAATATTGACCGAAATAATCGTGATTACATTTTTTTCCATAATCGAGCAGCCCTAGTCCGAGGTCCAAACACACACGTTTACACACCACTACGTTTTTGTTTTTTGAGCGTTTTGAGTTTGGAGCCAAAGAGGATCTCTGTGCACACGAATCTTTACAAAAACTTTCTATAATCAGAAATATGACAGAAGAATGTTGGAAAAAAAAAAAAAACTACAAAAACGCAGGAAAAATACAGAGAAACACTTATTTTTATTTATTTATTTTTCTTTTTAACGGTGAAAAAAGTGACCAAAAATAAATAAAAAATCGGAAAAAGTGACAAAAACTTGTTTAAAAAAAGTGACAAAAAACCTGGAAATAAGTAATAAAAATAAACAGAAAAAGTTCAAAATTAGCCCTACAAACAGCTCATCCATTCATCCGGGAAATCATTTTTGTTACCTTCTTGCTGGGCGGCTCCTCTCCGTTCTCCTCCTCTGGGCCGGGCCTCCTCTTGACGGACGGACGGCGCCGTTTGTTGGGGGAGGGCGGGCTGACGGGGAGCAGGCCGCTGGCCGGGTCCTTCTCGTGGATCTTCATGTGTCTGAGAGAGAAAAGGGTCAGAGGTCAGTTTCACTCTCACGCTCAGAAAACGTTACCTTAAAAAAGCTGTTTCCCTAAAGTAAGGATATAGAGTTATCAGCAACTAAGTCATCCGATCTTGGAGTAAGAATGGGAAAACGTTGTGCACGTATGAATTCAAGTTTGTGTTGTTTGTATTATTGAGTGTAAAAAATAAAATTAAAATAAAGCTGCATTCTCTGTAACATCCAGCAGGGGGCGACTCCACCAGCTCCAAAACACAAGTCTGTTTCTAGAGAGAAGTCACTTCTCTCTAGATTTATACAAGTTTATATAAGATAGAGAGGGAAGGATAGAGGGGAAGGATGTAGGAGAAGGATGGAGGGGAAAGATAGAGGGGAAGGATGGAGGGGAAAGATAGAGAGTAAGGATAGAGAGGAGAAGGATGGAGGTGAAGGATGGAGGATGGAGGGGAAAGATAGAGGGGAAGGATGGAGGGGAAAGATGGAGAGTAAGGATAGAGAGGAGAAGGATAGAGGTGAAGGATAGAGGGGAAGGATGGAGGGGAAAGATGGAGAGTAAGGATAGAGAGGAAAAGGATAGAGGTGAAGGATAGAGGCGGAAGGATGGAGGGGAAAGATAGAGAGTAAGGATAGAGAGGAAAAGGATAGAGGTGAAGGATAGAGGGGAAGGATAGAGGGGAAGGATGGAGGGGAAAGATGGAGAGTAAGGATAGAGAGGAGAAGGATAGAGGTGAAGGATAGAGGGGAAGGATGGAGGGGAAAGATGGAGAGTAAGGATAGAGAGGAGAAGGATAGAGGTGAAGGATAGAGGGGAAGGATGGAGGGGAAGATGGAGAGTAAGGATAGAGAGGAGAAGGATAGAGGTGAAGGATAGAGGGGAAGGATGGAGGGGAAGATGGAGATTAAGGATAGAGAGGAGAAGGATAGAGGTGAAGGATAGAGGGGAAGGATGGAGGGGAAAGATGGAGAGTAAGGATAGAGAGGAGAAGGATAGAGGTGAAGGATAGAGGGGAAGGATGGAGGGGAAAGATGGAGATTAAGGATAGAGAGGAGAAGGATAGAGGTGAAGGATAGAGGGGAAAAGATTGTGAAAGATTTTGATTGTTGCGTTATAATTAGCCTATGTGACAATACAATTACTTTTGGTTAAAATCAACAAATAATCGTGATAATTAATCGTGATCTCAATATTGATCAAAATAATCGTGATTACCATTTTGGCCATAATCGTGCAGCCCTAGGCGAAAGTGCAACTTATTTGAAAAAATGCAGACCACCCCTCATTTGTTCCTCTGTCAATATCCCTGCTGAATCAACACAAGAAAGCAAAGATGTGATAGTCCCCCCCCCCCCCCTATTTTTTATTTTATCTATTTTTACCTTTATCTATACATTTATGGCTATTTAAGACCACTCTTGCAGGACAGCCCCCCACCACCCTCCACTAATTAAGTATCTATGTTTTATTGATGTCTCTATGTTTTTAGCTTTTGTTTTTAGGTTGTTGTGTGGTGATTGTTGGAGCTTGTATTATAAGACAAATTTCCGTGTACACGGACAATAACAAAGTGCTATCTATCTATCTAAATATGCGGACTTTGGCTGATTATGCGTTGAATTATGCGATCTCATAATCACGTTTTTTTCTGGAGGGACTCGTAATAACCCCCAAAGGTACGCGCCAGGCCGCATTTAAAATTAGACCCATTTTAGCCCAAGATAAACTTAACTGTAACAGAAGATACAGACTGAGGACTGGGTCAGTTTCTCCCTCAGCTGTGTCTCAAAGGTCAGATGGTGATTTAAAGATGTGTTTGTGTGTGTGTGTGTGTGTGTGTGTGTGTGTGTGTGTGTGTGTGTGTGTGTGTGTGTGTTTGTGTGTGTGTGTGTGTGTGTGTGTGGACGTGACAATCGAGTGTTTGTGAGAGTTTGTGTTTTATTAAAGCGTTACTGGAAGCGTGAGAAAGCGTGCAAGCTGTTAGCATGTTCTGCTATTTCAGAGTGTGTGTGTGTGTGTGTGTGTGTGTCTGTGTGTGTGTGTGTGTGTAAAGGTCATCCAGCTAGCTAGCATGTGGCGGTAGCGAAGGTGTCATTTTACAAAAGTTCAAAGAGGAGAGGACGAAATGAGTACAGGGAATAAGAAGAGAGAGAGAGAGAGAGAGAGAGAGAGAGAGAGAGAGAGAGAGAGAGAGAGAGAGAGAGGAAGTAGAGGGGAGGGGATAACAGTATAGGAGAGGAAGGAAGAGCAGAGGAAAAGAGGGAAGGAAACAGAAGAGGAGACAACAAGTTGGAGAGAGAAGAGAGGAAAGATGAGACAAGAAAGACGAAAGAAAATGAGAAAAAAAGAAAAGAAAAATGGGGAAAGGATATGAGGACACACTAGAGGAGGAGGAAGAAAATAAGGAAAGGAAACAAGGAGGCAAGATGTTAAGAGAGAAAAGGGGAGGAAAGGAACAGAAATGAAGGGGAGGAGGGGAGATAAAAAGGAGAAGAGACGAGAGGAGGACACACTGGGAAGGCAGATGTAGAAAGGTAAGAGGAAAGGAAACAAGGGTACAAGAAGTTGAGAGGAAAGAAAAAGGGAGAGGAAACTAGGTAAGGAAGGAGAGGAAAGGAAGAGGAGGGGAGAGAAAATGGAAAGAAAAGACAAAATGAGAAAGGAGAGCAAGAAAAGGAAAGAGAGGAGGACACACTGGAGGAGGAGAAAGACAGATAAAGAAGGTAAACAAGGAGAGAGGAGAGAAGAAAGAAGGAAAGGAGAGAGGAAACAAGGAAAGATGCAGGAGGTGAGAGGGCAGAGAAAAGGAGGAAGAAGAGGAGGAGGATTGGATGATATCATCTATTAATAGGACCCAAGAGGCAGCCGGCTGGACGCCCATAACGGGTCCTGACAGAGTCAGCAGATCTGAGACCAGCTGACAGGAAGTCATTCTTTAACCAATCAGCTTAGTGAAGGAGGAGGAGGAGGCGGGACAACAAGAGAGAGAGAGAGCAAAGTCTTCTGAGCCCAAAATGTTCTGTGACCCCCCTGAACCGACCAATCACAGAGCAGAAAAACATGCAGAGTCAGCAGAGACACAATTCTGCTGCGCGTGTGTGTGTGTGTGTGTGTGTGTGTGTGTGTGTGTGTGTGTGTGTGTGTGTGTGAGAGAGAGACGCTTGAGTTGTCAACAGCTGCTCAACACACACACACACACACACACACACACACACACACACACACACACACACACGATAAGTTTAGACCAAAACACTGCAAAGGAAGGAAAGGAAAGAAGGAAGAAGGAAAGGAGAGGAAAACTAGGAAAGAAAAGACAAGAGGGGAGGAGAGTAAACTAGGAAAGCATATGAAGGAAAGGAAGTGGAGAGAAGGAAAAAGAAAAGAAAAGAGGGCAGGAGGAGGAGAGGAAAGCTCAGAAAAAGATAGGAAAGGAAAGGAAGGGAAGGAAGAGGAGAGGAAACGGGACAAGGAAAAGAAAGACGGAGAGGAGAGGAAAACTCGGAAAAAGATAGGAAAGGAAAGGAAGGGAAGGAAGAGGAGAGCAAACGGGACAAGGAAAGGAAAGACGGGGAGGAGAGGAAACAAGAGAAGGAAAGGAAGCAGAGAGGAAACGGAGGGGAGGAGTGGAGAGAAAAAGGGAAATGAGTAAAAGGAAAGAGAGAAGTGAAGGAGAGAAGGAGAAAGCAGTAGCAGTGAAGTTACCGGTAGTTTTTGGGACTATTTTCCACCTGTTCTTGCCTTCCTTCCTGTTTTTTATTGTCACTTTTTCAAAAAACAACCTTTTTTTAAAGGTTTTTCTCACTTTTTTCCAAGTTTTTGGTACTATTTTCCACCTGTTCTTGCTTCCTTCCTTGTTTCTACTGACTTTTTAAGGTTGTTTTTTTTAGCCTTTTTCCATCAGCATTTCAATGTTTCTCAGTTCCATGGCTGCTGTTTAGTAAATCTAGTGCTGGTCAGGAGCTACGTGGCTTAAAAAGACATTTCTACGATTTTTTTGTCGCTGTTTTTAAAGTTTTTGTCGATTTTTTGTCACTATTTTCTAACCTGTGCTTGCCTTCCTTCCTTATTTCTATTGGCTTCTTTTTTGTCTCACTTTTTTCAAAATACATTTCAGCCTTTTTAAAGTTTTTTCTCACTTATTTCAAAGTTTGTCCTTATTTCTACTGTGTTTTTACCGTCTGTCGCTTTCCACTAAGTTTTTGTCTCTGTTTTCTATGTTTTTATTACTATTTAACACCTATTCTTGCCTTCCTTCCTTCTTTCTTTCTAGTTTTTTTAAAAGTTTTTTTTTTTTTTGCCTTTTCTCATCAGCATTTCAATGTTTTTCAGTGACATGACTGTTGTTTGGTAGATCTATTGGGGTACATGGCTTAAAAACACTATTCTAAATGGGGGGGAACATTATTGAATAAAGTTAGAGAACCAGTGGTCTACATCACCACAGGGGGCGCTGTTGAGTCAGCTGTCTCCCTCTCACACATGTTTCATACATTTAATACATCATCCCTCGGGAAGAAAGGAAGGAAGGAGAGAAAGAAGAACTTTCCTTCAGAGGAAGAGAAAAGGGAAGTAAAGTAAAAGTAAGAATCAGATCACCTCCCCCCCTTCTCTCTCTCTCTCTCCCTCTTCTTTTCTCTCCTCTCTGCTCGGCTGAAAGAGTGCAAGCAAGCAAGCCTCCGAGAGCCAATCGCGGATCTGCACACCGCTGCCAGCCCATAATAGGCTAATGGGATGCCTCGCCATGGCAACCAGGCCCCAACTGTCTCACAACAGAGAGACGGGGAGGGCCGAGAGACTCGTGATGCTGCTCTCTCCTCCTGGGCTCCCGCTTTCTATTTTAGGGTTTCGTGGAGTCAAAAAATTAAACATCTCAAGAGTTGTGAACGTTTTTATGAATATGAACGATGCAACGATTAATACGGGGATCCATTCTGTGCAGATTTAGCCTCAAACAGGCGTCCATTTTTGTAGTTTTGTCTCACAGATACTGGACAAAATGTGACTACAGTTTCCTAATGGTGCGTTCTTTTTGTCCACCGAAGTCGATCTACGAGTCGTTTTCCGGAGTTACGAACCGGAAGTTGCAAAAAGAAGGTCGTATATATACGACTCGTCAAGTCGTCTGAACTCAGAGGACCCCGAGTTCACTTTCAAAGATGGCTACGTCGTGCATCACACGTAGTAAACATTGTGGTTTTCTACAATTTTAAGCACTTTTGTCTTTTTTGTAACCAAATGAAG
>NC_041352.1:26218120-26225620 GCF_004354835.1 Perca flavescens
TGTGTGTGTACCTGTGCATGTTGCCGTTGGTGGTGAAGGTCTGTCCACAGATGTTACACTTGTAGGGCCTCTCCCCGCTGTGGACCAGCATGTGGCGATCCAGCGACGAAGCCGAGCTCAGACACTTCCCGCAGATGCTGCAGGAGTGGTCGGTTGCCCCGGCGTCGGCGTTGTGCTGCCGGGGGCAACGGAACGACATGAGTACCCGACGCCCGAAAAAACTACGCACACACGGACGCACAACTCCTACTTCAACGCTACACCACAACACGTCTCTATGTGCACCTTCCTAGTAGAGATGGTCCGGTATCGGCTCCGATACTGCCTAAAACGCTGGTATCGGGAAGTACTGGAGTTTATAAGGGGTGGGGGGAAAAAAATCGATACAGCATAGTATCGCGATATTTTTCGTGGCAATACTGTATCGATACACAGACGCCAAGTATCGTCTTTCATGATATATGTGTTGGTCAGTCTGTCTGCTTGACAATCCCCATTTTGCACCAATAAAAGTGAAGTGAGATGAACAGACAGAGACATGTATCTTTTTAGATACAACAGATGTTGACAAAATTGTCCTTTCGGGACATCATTTGAAATTGGGGAAAAATCTGAAGTTGGAAAAAAGGTAAATACATTGCAATATATTGCAGAATATTGCAATATGTTTAAAATCGCAATAATATCGTATCGTGACATAGGTATCGGGATGATGTCGTATCGTGAGGCCTCTGGTGATTCCCACCCCTAGAGTTTATGCACCGATCCGATACCACGTAATAAAGCCCTGAAGAAAATCTACGTTAAAGTAGTTTATTTATGTTCTTTTTCCGTTATAACTGACTGTCAAACTGGAGAATAAAAGAAAGTTCTACGACATTCATTGTTTGAGTTTGTTCATGTTTTACAAAGAGTTTAACCTGAGCCAGACAGACAACAAAGACAGAAATCATATCACATCCATACAGAGATAGTAGTATACAGCTGTTAAAATATAACGAAATATATGACCCACTGGTATCGGATCGGTACTCGGTATCGGCCGATACGCAAGTTCAGGTATCGGAATCCGTATCGGGAAGCAAAAAAGTGGTATCGGACCATCTCTAGTTCCTAGTCCTGGTCCGGTCGGTGCTTACCTGTCTGATGTGCATGGTGAGCTGGTGTTGTGTTAGACAGTTCTTGTCACACAGTGGACAGATAAAAGCTAAGCTGTCGTCTTTGGTGTCCTGGAGAAGAAATAGAAAAAGAAAATACACACACGGACACACGTCAACATAAAAACAACGCTGGTAACCAGCAGCTGAGAAACAAGCTGTTAATGTAACCCTACAGGACGGATGTTCAGCATCAGTTAGTGTCCACTTAAAGTTCTGTTGTTGCCGCTGACAGACTCAGATTATTATTCTAAGTGTCTGACAACATTATGGAAAGGATCCCTACAGAGATAGACCTTTTAGTTAAAGAGTAAGATCCTTTTAGTTTAACATGAAACAGCCCCGAAATCACCATCACCAAACTCCACCAGACTCCATGTAAATAATCAGGACTTTTAGCGTGTATAGAGCCAGCATATCTCCACCAGACTCCATGTAAATAATCAGGACTTTTAGAGTGTATAGACCCAGCATATCTCCACCAGACTCCATGTAAATAATCAGGACTTTTAGCGTGTATAGAGGCAGCATATCTCCACCAGACTCCATGTAAATAATCAGGACTTTAAGCGTGTATAGAGCCAGCATAACTCCAGACTCCATGTAAATAATCAGGACTTTTAGCGTGTATAGAGCCAGCATATCTCCACTAGACTCCATGTAAATAATCAGGACTTTTAGAGTGTATAGACCCAGCATATCTCCACCAGACTCCATGTAAATAATCAGGACTTTTAGAGTGTATAGAGCCAGCATATCTCCACCAGACTCCATGTAAATAATCAGGACTTTTAGAGTGTATAGAGCCAGCATATCTCCACCAGACTCCATGTAAATAATCAGGACTTTTAGAGTGTATAGAGCCAGCATATCTCCACCAGACTCCATGTAAATAATCAGGACTTTTAGCGTGTATAGAGCCAGCATATTTCCACCAGACTCCATGTAATTAATCAGGACTTTTAGCGTGTATAGAGCCAGCATATCTCCACCAGACCCCATGTAAATAATCAGGACTTTTAGCGTGTATAGAGCCAGCATATCTCCACCAGACTCCATGTAATTAATCAGGACTTTTAGCGTGTATAGAGCCAGCATATTTCCACCAGACTCCATGTAAATAATCAGGACTTTTAGCGTGTATAGAGCCAGCATATCTCCGCCAGACTCCATGTAAATAATCAGGACTTTTAGCGTGTATAGAGCCAGCATATCTCCACCAGACTCCATGTAATTAATCAGGACTTTTAGAGTGTATAGAGCCAGCATATCTCCACCAGACTCCATGTAATTAATCAGGACTTTTAGCGTGTATAGAGCCTGCATATTTCCACCAGACTCCATGTAAATAATCAGGACTTTTAGCGTGTATAGAGCCAGCATATCTCCACCAGACTCCATGTAAATAATCAGGACTTTTATCGTGTATAGAGCCAGCATATCTCCACATGTAAATGGGTGAATTAAGAGTTTATTTCAACCAAAACCAGAGTGATGATTGTTGTAACAGTGGAAAGATGAACCAAGACGGCTTTTGGTAGTTTTATATAGTTTTGGACCACTTTGAATAAAGTGTGTTTTACGATGATAAAAGTCCTGATTATTTACATGGAGTCTGGTGGAGTTTGATAATGGTGATTTCAGGGCCATTTCATGAGAAACTAAAAGGTCTAGCTCTGTAGGGAGCTGAGAGATGGGCTAACATGTTGGTGTGAATCTGAATTTTTCTAACACACACACACACACACACACACACACACACACACACACACACACACACACACACACACAGGAAAAGAGCACTTCCCTCTTCCTGTTTCAGCCACACAGGAAGTGATGACGCGGCGTGGAATGCCACGGTGCATGATGGGAGATGAGAGGAGAGAGAAATGTACCACGACAATGAAGAGAGGAGAGGAGACAAGGAAAGAAACAAGGAGACGAGACGAGGAGATTGGAACAATAGAGAGGACAGGAAACACCGAGAGGAAAGAGAAGAAGAAACAAGTAACAAAGATCGTGTATGTGTACAGTATGTGTGTGTATGCGTGGGTGCGCGTATGTGCATGTGTGTATTCGTGTGTGTGTGTATGTGTGTGTGTGACCGTGTGTGTGTATGAGTGCGTGCATGTGTGTGTATGCGTGTGAATGAGTGCGTGTATGTGTGCGTGTATGTGTGTATATGTGTGCGTATGTGCATGTATGCGTGTGTGTGTGTGTCTATTCGTGCATGTGCGTGCATGCGTGTGTATGCGTGTGTGTGTGTGTGTGGCCGTGTGTGTGTATGAGTGCTAGCATGTGTGTGTATGCGTGTGTGCATGTATGTGTGTATATGTATGCGTGTGTGTGTGTGTGTGTGTATATATATATATGCAGGCTTGTGTGTGTGTGTGTGTATATATGTATGCGGGCTTGTGTGTGTGTGTGTGTGTGTGTGTGTGTGTGTGTGTGTGTGTGTGTGTGTGTGTATGTATGTATGCTTGCTGTGTGTGTGTGTGTGTGTGTGTGTGTATATATGTATGCGGGCTTGTGTGTGTATATATGTATGCAGGCTTGTGTGTGTGTGTGTGTGTGTGTGTGTGCATGCGTGCATGTATGTATGTGTATGCGTGTGTATGTATGCGTGTGTGTGTGTGTGTATATATGTATGTGGGCTTGTGTGTGTGTGTGTGTGTGTGTGTGTGTGTGTGTGTGTGTGAGTGTGCGTGCATGTATGTGTATGCGTTCATGCATGTATGTGTATGCGTGTGTATGTATGCGTGTGTGTGTATATATGTATGTGGGCTTGTGTGTGTGTGTGTGTGTGTGTGTGTGTGTGTGTATGCGTTCATGCATGTATGTGTATGCGTGTGTATGTATGCGTGTGTGTGTATATATGTATGTGGGCTTGTGTGTGTGTGTGTGTGTGTGTGTGTGTGTGTGTGTGTGTGTGTGTGTGTGTGTGTGTGTGTGTGTGTGTGCATGTATGTGTATGCGTGTGTGTGCGTGCATGTATGTGTATGCGTGTGTGTTCGTGCATGTATGTGTATGCGTGTGTATGTATGCGTGTGTGTGTATATATGTATGCGGGCTTGTGTGTGTGTGTGTGTGTGTGTGTGTGAGTGTGCGTGCATGTATGTGTATGCGTGTGTGTGCGTGCATGTATGTGTATGCGTGTGTGTTCGTGCATGTATGTGTATGCGTGTGTATGTATGCATGTGTGTGTGTATATATGTATGTGTGAATGTGTGTGTGTGTGTGTGTGTGTGTGTGTGTGTGTACCTGGGTGCGTCGTGCGTTGCGGGTAGGCGGGGCTCTCAAGGCGCCCGAGAGCGACTTGTTGGGGGAGGGGCTTCAAGCAGAGAGGAAGAAACGTGTCAGGCATCGTCGTGGCAACATCAGTTTACACATTCTGTCAATTCATTCATAAAAAACAAACACAGCTTTGTCTGCCCCGTTGTATTAAAAAGATTTAAAAACAACCACACAGCAGTATTAGGGGTGGAGGAAAATATCAATTTGAGTATGTGTCCCGATTTATTTGCGACAATTTTTAAAATAAATGTCAGACTGACATGTGGTGTCATTCTTCTTAGAAACGTCTTACGATATATTGTCTCAAGAAGTGTGTTATTCCACTTATGTTTTTGTTAAAATAGGAAAAAGAAAATCCTAATACTCAATTCTATCTATCTATCTAACTATCCATCTATCTATCTATCTATCTATCCAATAAAAAATGCTAAGCTAGGCTAGATGGAGCCGGTTACCTCCAGGATCTGTGCTTAGTTATCAAGGGCCAGACAAGTAGAGTTTATTTTCATGCTTTTATTATGAAATAGTCAAATATCTTTTGACTGTTTTGTTCCATGTCTCATATAGTCTTCTCCCTTACGGTTTGGTCCACATAAAGCTCTAAAAAAGACAACAAATAGTTCCTTAAAATTACATTTAGATTACATTTTAAAAGTCAACTCACAGCAACCTGTTTACCAGCTTTAATTTAGAAAACTCTCTGCTTCTGGGGGGATTTCTGGGAGTCTCAAAGTCAGCAAATCTAGTAGAGGTGTTGAAATTAATCAAATAATCGCTGCATGGAATCGTGGACATGGACAATGATGCATCGATAATCGGCCGGCTCATAATCGATTATTTCTGTTTACAATTTAATGTAGGCCTAACAACATTACATTTTCTGTTTATATATTCTGGTGTGTTTTGCACAGTCAGGAGGTGCCATGTGCTCAGTGCTGTATAGTTTTATGTATCCAATTTATTTAGTATTAGAGCACTGCAGAATGTTTGGTTTTTGAAGCTTGAAAAGCTATGAATTAAATATCCTGCATGGCTTTAATAGAGAAATGTATTTGACGCATCGTGATATCGAATCAAAGACATGATAATCGAAAGATCAGGGAAGATTCACACCTCTAAAATCTACCAAATTCTGCTCTTAAGTGTGGTGTAGTTGCCGTTTGAAAAACCGTTTCCTGTCTTATTGTTTTGGTGAACAACTAGGCGGGCCGACATACAGTACAGGCCACAAGTTTGGACCCACCTTCTCATTCAATGCGTTTCCTTTTTATTTTCATGACTATTTACATTGTAGATTCTCACTGAAGGCATCAAAACTATGAATGAACACATATGGAATTATGTACTTAACAAAAAAGTGTGAAATAACTGAAAACATGTCTTATATTTTAGATTCCTCAAAGTAGCCACCCTTTGCTTTTTTATTAATAAAGGGAAATAATTCCACTAATGAACCCTGACAAAGCACACCTGTGAAGGTAAAACCATTTCAGGTGACTACCTCATGAAGCTCATTGAGAGAACACCAAGGGTTTGCAGAGTTATCAAAAAAAGCAAAGGGTGGCTACTTTGAAGAATCTAAAATATAAGACATGTTTTCAGTTATTTCACATTTTTTTTGTTAAGTACATAATTCCATATGTGTTCATTCATAGTTTTGATGCCTTCAGTGAGAATCTACAATGTAAATAGTCATGAAAATAAAAAGGAAACGCATTGAATGAGAAGGTGTGTCCAAACTTTTGGCCTGTACTGTAGATTATATGCAGGGGCCTGATCTAAACCTGCCAGGGGCCCGGGTTCGGCCCACGGGCCTCGGGTTTGACACGTGTGCTTTAAAAAATGGTCTGCTAGTCACCTCGGCGATGGCCCAGCGGAGGAGTTGGCCGAAGTGACTCCGCTCTCTCCTCCTTCTCCTTCGCCTCCTCTGTCCTCGCCGTTGATGGTCCCTGCTGCTGACATCACTGCTGACATCATGGCGTTGATGGAGGACAAGTCTCCTCCTCCTCCTTCCATCCCTCCTCCTCCTCCTTCCATCCCTCCTCCTCCATCTCCGTTCTGTAGCTTCTCTCCTCCGCTCGCTGCCTCCTCCATCGCTCCGTTGATGGCTACGTCGGGATATTTTTGGTTGTAAATTACAGCTAAAAATAGAGCTGGGCAATATATCGATATCGTGATATGAGACTAGATATCGTCTTTAGATTTTGGATATCGTGATATGACATAAGGGTTAACTTTTCCTGGTTTTAAAGGCTGCATTACAGTAAAGTGATGTCATTGTCTGTACTTACCAGACTGTTATAGCTCTTCTATTATTTGCCTTTTACCCACTTAGTCATTATATCCACATTACTGATGATTATTCATCAATAATAAATCAATCATTGTGTAAATATTGTGTGAAAGCACCGATAGTCAACACTACAATATCGTCCCGGTATCGATATCGAGGTATTTGGTTAAAAAATATCGTGGTATTTTGATTTTCTCCATGTCGCCCCGCCCTAGGCTGAAAATATGTGAAATTTCGAGCGGAGGGTTGTGCGTACCTTTGAGTTTACCGCGCGTCTTCTCCTCCGTCGGCGCCGTTAGCTCAGACTCCTCGTTTAAGTCCTCTCGCTGCTCCTCGCTGCAGTTTTCCATGACTGCTGAAATATGAACACACGAACACAACAAACTTTCATTTGGATTTCTTAAACGTTTACGTTACTTTTCGGCCTACAAATGATACAACATTATCATTAGCCGTGCAGAACGTGCAGAAAAATTCACCAGAATGTAGACAAGGAAGTGCAGTTGCTCTAAACACACACACACACACACACACACACACACACACACACACACAAACACACACACACAGAGAAACACACAGAGACAGACACACACAGACACACATAAACACACACACACACACACACAGAAACACACACACCGAGAGAAACACACAGAGACAGACACACACAGACACACACACACACACACAGATAAACACAGAGACACACAAACACACACACACACACACAGAGACACACACACACACACACAC